>NW_015150820.1:463632-469104 GCF_000732505.1 Cyprinodon variegatus
GTGAGTGTATAGTGCTATATACAGTGATTAGGGCAGACAATCAGACACAACCTCAGAGAACACCAAATCAATTTAATAATTGGTTTGGTTTTCCTTTTTTCCCCCTTTTTTGAGGCATGTAATGCTCAATACATGGTTTAGTAATTATGCAAGTAATTTTTTCCTTCAAATATTCAAAAATGGGCATTGAAACGCAGAAAATAGCTTTTGCCATGAATTATTTCAGTTCTTTAGAGGGAAATTTGTGAATCATAGAAGGGAGTTTCCACTAGAGATCAAACTCCAGTTTCACACTGTAGATTTAATTTTAAGCAGCTGTGTTTTTGTTTTCAGTTTTTTTCCCCCTTGGTTAGGCACTTAACTTGGTCTTATCTCTGGGAAGAATCCTCGGGAAACATAAACATAAACTTCCTCTTTGAACTATTTTCATATTGGCTCATAAATAGTTATTCATGTACAGTTATCTTTTAAGCTGTACTTATTGATGACTGCTATTTAACTTGAATAAATCTTGATGTATGTTGTGTATCCTAAGAAGGGTAATAGAAGCTCATTTAATGTGAAAAGCAGAAACTAAAGGTGCTTGAAGAACAAAAAATAAAATAAAAAAAATAAACTCTATTAATGGTAGAAAGCCTTTGCAGTATTTTATATCTGTGAGAGGAATGACATAGAAAAAGTGAAATGTTACTCTGTGATTAAATTCCCACCACCCTAATAGAAACCAGGTGCAGTACAGTGGTTGAAATATTTTCCCATCTATTTTCTGAGAGCAAATCAGCCTCAACAGTTTTAGAATTTACAGCATGACATGCTTTGTCATCCATTTGAAAAATGGCTTGTCATGTCAGTTCTGCATTTCTAAAGCCGCTTTATGTAAATGTTGAGCAATGCAGATTTTAAACTCTGAGCAAACTTCAGATGCTTTCATTTTTATTTACTTAAAGTAATGTCAGAAACTTTAATACTCATGATAAACCTGCTTTTTATTATTAATCTGAATTTCAAAAAGGGATTGTATATAATAATTTATCACCGTTTTGGAAATCAAGGATTTTACAAAGTACAGTACTAAAGTACTAAATTATGACATTATAATTGGCAAAAAAAAAAAAAAACAGAATTAGTGGCCTCCTTAATGCATCAAGACCAAAGTCAGTTCCTTCTTTTCCAACCACACAGCCTAAAGCCAGATATATACCACATGTGTGGCTTCTCTGGAAAAACGAACTCGATTTGGGAATATATGGTCAGGAAATTTATAGCACATGTATACGACAAGCCCTCAGGGACCGGGATAGAGGTGGAAGGGAGATCTCTCAAACTCCCAGCTCCCCCAGTCCTTGTTTCCATTAGGCTGGGAAATGCAGGCTCCCAGACGGTTCAAGGGGGCCTAGTGTAAGACCTCCTGGCCAACAGCATGACCCATCCATGGGGTAGAAATCAGTTCACTTACATCTGTGATCCCCCCCCAAGCAGCTACAAGCTGAGCATTCCACATCAGTTATCATAGATAAACGAAACATAGATGTGTTAGCCAAAGCTGTGGGAGGGAGTAGAGGTGAAAAAGAGCAGATTAAAAATTGTCTGGATAATGTTCAGTTTTTCAGGGAAAAGAGTACTTTGGAGCCAACAGGCCAAAACAAACAAAAGGGTGAGTCAGCGAAGGGAAAACATTCCCAAGCTAACTGATGTTTCCTTCCCTTGCATCTGCTGTTGTTTCCACAAAAGACTGCTCTAGAGGCCAAGACATTATCTGATTAATATCCAACATGATAGGTTTTGTTCTTATTCTATGAACATCTTTTTAGTACTGGAGGAACAACATGGTTTAGTCTCTTTGGTGATTCTTATTAGAGGCTGTTAAAATCCTTATTACTGTGTTTTTCTGGCTCTTTTACACATTGGGTTATCAGAGTTGGTATTTTCCCATTGCTCTGTCTTTCTATTCCCTTCTTCACCAAACTTTTCTTTTCTTTATTCCAACCAATGGCATTCTACAAGATATCCAACGTTCATTTTTAATTTTAGGAGCCTATGGTGATTGTGTTTCCTTTGTGTCTCTTTTCCTCATTGCAATGTTCTCATTTGGATGCATTTTTAATTTATTCTTGCGTGTATAGCTCCATAAATTACTCTTGTGGAGGTTTTTTCATACTTTTAGTCATCTGTCTTTGATTTTTTCCTGCTGTTTCTGCACAGACTTATTGTCCTGTAGATTAATTATCAAATTAGTGTATCTGTTTATCAGTGAACAGGTACGAGAGAAAATATGTCCAGAAGCTCAAACCACCTAAACTGACTTATTTTGTCTGTGGAGGAGAGGTGGCTCTATTTCTAGCCTCTCCCAAATAAGGACGGTCTTTACTTTTTCTTGAAGGCGGAGCTCAACTATCATGGAGATGATTCCAATTTCAGCAACTTGTGTCCGGTATCTTGTTTTTTAAGTAATGATTCAAATCTCGATTACAATGAAGAGCTGAATCACAGTCAATCTAGCAAAATGTAGTCTTCCATTTTTTAACCTGTCTGTTTTTTGACCACTGATGACTGGAACAATGCCCATATCACAGCAGTCAAGGCTTCAACCTGTCTATCCTCCGCCATCCTGCTATTCTTGGTGCTCAGATATACCCAAAGTCCTCATCTGGAGGCAGATAAGGCTGTGCTCTAAAGGTTCACCTACTCTTTTTGCAGTTGAGATCCATAGCTTTAAGACAATAGCTAAGTTAACATGCACATACATGTCTGGAACTGATCGAAATCTTGGTTGATTGTAATTCCCAAATTTTTGTTTATATGGACACTAAATAACATGATGTGTTCATGTTGTGCGTATACATGTACCAAGCATTCATACTGTATTATATAATTTAAGCATGTGCATTTCGGGAAACTCTTTACCTGTCTGCTTTCTTAAGCAACCTGTACCTGTCCGCTCATCTTCAACTTCAGCTACTCCTTGTAGCACATTTCTTTTTTCTCAGTTCTTCAGTCATTGCCGTTGATGTAGGTTGCTTCATAATGGACCTTTGTTGCATCTTTCTATCCATACTTTATATCCACTACAGGGGTAGAGGGCAGGATGGCATTTCATCTGCAGATTGCATTTAGAGGATAAAGGTTTAGGGTAAAGAGGAAAAGTGAAGATAATTTTACCGGTACTCCAAAGATCCAAATGGGTCAGTACATGGATGCCAATTGGAATGCCGATTGGAATTCTGATTGGACCAAATCATATTAGAATCTCCAGTCTGTAATGTTAACATGACACATTTTTAATCTTATCAGACCTTTTGTCTGATTATTTGTGTCCCTGTTAATGTAACTTATGAGCTGAGTAGACCACAAGCCGCCTATTAGCACTGCTGCTTTAAATTCAGCTGCAACTGTGCCAGTGCATGCTCATAGTGATGGCTTGAAAATGCAGGTTAACCATCATCTTCTGCAAAAATCAAAGATGAGACCCTGAGGTTCCGAGAGGATACTGGTCCTAGAGATGTAAATTTGGACACAGCTCTAGAACAAACCTTTTCTCAGAAAACTAAGAGATATAGGTTTCAGCCGAAACTAATCCATCTCTGGAGGACCCCTTTAAGGTCAAATAGTTAAATGATAATTGTAATTTTTTTAAATGCAAATGCAATATCTTGCCATTACCAGCTCAGACCTTCTTTTAAAAAAAAAGCTATTAACATATCTTATCAGTTCATCTTACAGCAAATAGGTAATTCTCTTTATGTTAAATTGCTTAACTGCTGTTATTCAGCTGTTGTCCTTAGTGGCCAAATTGATTTTTATTCCCAGTGAAATAAAACACCATGCTCATCCAGACACAGCAAACCCACTTATCTTATTCATCTGAGAAAATGTCATTCTTCACCCACTCACTCCCTGTGTTTTCAATAGGTTTAAACCTATTATATTAGTAATCCTAGCTGTTGCCCACAGAATGTTTTCAGCTGATATGATATCACGAGTCTCACGTTGTGCACGGCCTGCGTGGGCATACAATAATAGAAGAAAATTCCTAAAATAATTCTGGTAGAACGATCATTGAAGCAGTTATCCTGCAGGCAGACCCATGAGCAGACTTTGAGAATCAAAATAATGATGTTTATTCTACAGGCATGAGCAAAGGCCTTCTTTTGTTTCAGGATTTCTGGTGCAAGCTTTTGTAATAACAAAAGTAAATGGTCTTGAAATTGAATCCATGCTCCTGGTGAAGAGCTGATTTGCTCTAACTTATCCGAAGAGAACTCTCTGAACTCCCATCAATCTTCAGATCTATATACAGAATAACCCTAAAGCTGAACTATGTTAAAATCATACAGAGTGGCACATTTTTTCAGCAGGGGAAATATCCTAAAAAAGCTTTCAGAGTTAAAGGAAAAATTAAATTTAGGGTTTACCATCCCCAGCAGCCCTTAAAGGGACACATTGGACACCAATGACTTATTTGGTATAATGGGGAGTTTGCTTAATTATACAGTTCAAAATATGTTGATCGTCTATGACACTGAAAGAATTTCACGTGTTGTTGAAGTTTTTTTCAAGGCAGCCAAAGATTAGTGTGTATTTATGGCAGCATGGTGTTGAATGGATTGTTACTTGTGATGCCTTCAAGTACTTTACGTAAAACCTAGTTGTCTATCAAATCTGAGGTTTATAGTATAAGAGAAGAAATATACTGAGAGTTAATTAAAAAAATTAACTTTCAGTGCAGCATAGTTTTTATTTATATGCTACAAACTAAACTACTCTTTCAAAGTATTCCATTAAAAATAGAAAATAATTTATTTACATTTGAAAGGGGTAGAATTTGTACCTCACATACTTTAGCCTTCACATGCATCATGCTTAGTTAGTCCCTATATTACAGTGAAAAAGTATTTGTTCTCTTAAAAGTTAGCTCCTTTTTTTTTTGTTAAACTTAAATGTTTCCACAATTTCCCCATTGTGGGACAAATGGATTTTCTATTCTATTTTTCTATTCTATTTTAAATCTAAATACTAATACATATCCTTGTTTTTAAATGATTTGGTTCGCCATGGGAAAAAAACAACAACAAAACACTACAACAATAACTTTGCCCTATGGAAAAGCTATAACTGTACTCCATACGATCATGAAGCAAAACTCCTTTGCTAGTTAGATCTAGACCTTATTACAGCCAGACCTGTATGATCAAGAAATAACTAGAACCGTCTGACAACAGGAAGTAGGCCAAAAAAAAAATGTAAAAATATATTTGAAGACTTGGAATAGATTAGAATACATTAGAATAGAATAGAATAGAATAGAATAGAATAGAATAGAATAGAATAGAACGACTGATTATTTCACCAATCAGTTTAATGATTGAGAAAACATTTTTTGTTTTGTTTGCTACACCAAACAACAGTTTTTAATTATATCTACTTTATAATTTTGTGGAAACTTGATATTTAATATTTTGGTAAATATATATA
>NW_015150820.1:469200-482082 GCF_000732505.1 Cyprinodon variegatus
TCTGTGGTTCATTGTGTAATCGCGCTTGGCAAAGCACCAGCTACAATTAATGATTCTTCATAAAATGAGAACGTGTAAATTCCTATTATTTTTGTGGTACCTAAAGGCATCGCGGCTGTGTGCGTGAATCCCTCCGCACACACGAACCAGGGAAGACACGCACATCTGCTGGGCAGTGTGAAAGCCTCCCTCTCTGTGCTTTACTGTCACTTTCTCACTATTATTTGTTTAACAGATCTCCAACAAAGTTTGTAGAAATGTTTTTCTTTTTTTTCCTTATCATGTTTAGAAACTATTTTCTATTGTCAGCGACAATGTGATAAAAAGGAACCTGAAGCGGGAAAAGTTAGTATTTTAAAACTTATTTAAAAAAAATCTGTAGTAGGACAAGCGGATTTTATGATGTCAGCTTTAAGGCTCTGAGATGACTTCTAAAAGAAATTCTGCGAAGTTGAAGCTTCGACGCTCTTTCAGTGAGCAGCTGCGGAGTTCCACGTCCAAAGCCTGGGATTTACTCTGGAAGAACATAAGGGAGCGGAGACTAGCAGGTCAGTAAGGCGCACCCTGGACCCGGTGCATCCAAGTGGAGAAAACTGCCTTTACGCACCACAGTTTGCTAATTGCATGGGTCATTCATCCCATAAACGATCCCCGTTTTAATCAAATCTTAGATTATGTCAGTCAGAGTGATGTAGTTTGCAGATCTGTTTCTCAAATTTAATGTAGCCTGCCTTGTCTTTGTTTTGGGTTTATTCTATTGTTCTGATATTCCAGAGTTGGATCTCTGATTTCTGAAGTAGGGAACCTCATGAGCGCAGGTCATCATGTAAGGAATATAATCAGAACCAGAAAGAAAATAAAAGCATTTAGAGATCTCAGATATTTGAGTAAAAATAGCAAAAAATTAAACAAATAGAAAAATATTTCTGTAAATATGTAGCCTATAGCCTACAAAAAAAGAAGAAATTGTTTGATAGTTGGAGAAAAGTATTAAACTGTGTACTCTGAATTTTTAGCCTATTTTGACTGACTAATTATTTTTAATATATGTACCGTATATATGTTTAGGGAATTTTTACAGCATATTGTCATACGTTCGAGTTCCTCCCCCATTTAATTCTTTAAAAAAACAGGTAATAGCATAGGTTTGTTCCAGAAAAAACAAAACAAAAAAAAAAACAATAACAAAACTGCTCGTATTTATAGCGCTTCTTTGTTACGTCCACTTCATTATTACCAAAGATGATTAACTGCTGAAGACCGCAAGGGGGCGGAGTTGAGTCCTAAGAAACATAAAATCCCAGGCCAACTAGTTAAAAATTAGAAATAACAAACTTTCCATATATCTCTTGTGTAAAATTGTATTTGGATTTATAATATGCATTTTAAAACATTCTTGTATAAGATTCGTTCTATTCATTTATTACATCTTAATGTTTAAATTATATCTTCTACAGGTTTAGCTATCAACACTTTGTTTTTGTGTACATTGCAATATTAAATAACGTAAATATCAGTGAATCTCTGAATTAATTAATTATTAATAATAATCATTATATCTGCTTAAATAAACAAGATACATATGGCATGTTCCAACAGCTGTTTGTCAAAGGACAACACTGTAAAGCCTTGCTCTGTGCAAACAATCTCTATGCACCCAAAGCCACCTGCCATCACCTTTGCCAATGCCATATATCTCAAATCAAATGTTTTATTTAGATTATAATAGAATGGAACAGCCACTTTATTTGAAAATTTATATTTTCAAACTGTAACAACACAACAAACAGCATATTGTTGTTTAATACATTTAGTTTTGATAAAAAAATTCGTAAAGATTAGGATTTGATGCACAAATAGGTAATTTTTTTTAAATTCCAACTTTTTGATTGGTTTCAAAATCAACAGAAGTTCTATTAGCATAAAATAAAAAAGATAAGCCTAAATGAGGCATAAGTGTCTAGTTTTGCAGAATCAAGTAGTCTAGTCTGGTACCTAAATGCATAAAAATACATAAGGAACTTACTAAGGTAGGCTAAATCAATAACTGCTGCAACATATTGAAGGAAATTTACAAAGAAATTATAAAATAATCAGTATTATATATTGCACCTTTTAAATTATAAACTTTAGATGAAATTAAAACATTTATGGGTTAATGTTAGGAGTGACTGCCAATAATGGTATTTTCTGCCATTGCATATTTTTACCACTAGATGCACTGAAGTGACGACACCAGCACTGCACCATGTGGGAAAATCACATGTACCAGTAATCGCTTGGTCTTCGTTAAGCAGGCTGAAGTCATTCTAATGGAGACCAGATGTTTATATGATATAAGAACTTGCTGCTGTGCTGTATTTGTTTAGCCTGTTTTAACTTTCCCACCAGCCTGTGTGTTTTGTGTGTGAAGTCTGACGTTTGCTTGGCTCTGTGGTGCTTACTTTTGAGGTACCTCACAAGTAAAGCAACTGAGAACTGGGATGTTAGTTGGCACATTAATCCTTTTATATAAATGTTTTATGGGTAAACAATTAAAGGATAGTTGCACCACTGAGCTGTAAAATATATCTGGTCAAGTTGATTAGGGCATATATAAACATTCTAGAAGATGGTCAACTTTGTTTGTTTTTTTTTTTTCCATTTCCAGGGTGGCACAATTTTGAGAGGTTGATTCCCAGTGCCTTGACATGCAAAATTAATCCAGCACCAGAGGGTAACTGCTGCAGATTGCTTTAAAAAGCAGATGTTAGTAAAATCAGATGAGGAAGCTGGACACGTATGGAATTTCAATCACATATACAACACTGACAGCCAATTTCTGGCTCATCTGAGATGAATTTGGCCGGTAAAAAGAGAATTTCATGTGTGTAACATCACAGAAGTTGACCTATTTATGACTGAGGACTGATGGATGGCTGCTGTCTCAGAGTCAGAGAAGGCACGCTATAAAACCTGCTGCCAAGACACTATCTGCACCTAGAGATGCTGACTGACAAAGAAATGCTGTCAATGGTTTAAGTCATTAAGAAAAGGGCAAATGTAATAGAAAGTTAAAAGTAAATTACTTGTGATTAAAATAGATCTTTTTCATATTAACTGCATAAGGAAAATGATAGATTTGAGCTGTCAGTGAGCAGCTTTCCACTTATTTAATTTAAACTTTTACAATATTTCATAATAGCCTTTGCAGACACACAAAACTATTATTACATGCTTTTTTTAAGCAGGAATATAAGAATAGAATAACATAGAATAGAATAGAATTCACCTTATTCTCATTACACTGTCACAAGTATATAGTTTGCATCAATCCAGAAGTGCTATACAGGATATGAATATTTATATACATGTGCACAGAGACTGTATGTATGGACTATAAATGGTATATATAAACACAGATTAATTGTAAGAGGCTATCAAATAAATAAATATGGAAGCTATAGACAGGTTACACAAGAAAATTACTATATATATATATATATATATTTATTTTTTTTTTTAGTTATTATACAGGATAAATAATGAGAGATAATCGCAGATAAAAGATTGACAGATTATATACAGCTATATTTGAGAAGTGCGTGTAAGTGGTGTTGGATCCGTGGGTTGATTAGTGCTGCCACTTTAGGAAAACCTTCTTTTGATTTGATCAGTTAGTGATTGTTATCTATTCCTGTAAAGCATATTTAAACAATATCTTGAACATAACATATAAAACACACAACGTGAACATAACATAGAAAGCAGTATCTTGATTCATCTTGTCAGTATCATCCCCCCAGAAGGTATGCATTTAAACAAAGTTTACCAAAAACACTTTCTAAATCCGGTATGTTAATAGTCGTTTAATTGTTATACACAAGTTTTAATAAAAATATATATATAAAAAAAACACTCTTCAAATTTTCTAAAAGTTGTTTGATACCCCTCATTCTTTTTTTTTTTTTCTTAATGCCTAAAATCTGAGTGTCAAAAACTAGTAATCCCATGCTAAAGTATGAGATTTTTAATTTATCCAGCCTCAACATTACCTCTGAGGAACTTTTGTTTTTAAAACCCAGTTCAGTCAAAGGGTAGTTTTTGCTATTTTAAAGAGGGACTAAATGTTATCTGTATCTAAGTAAAATATTCAATTTAAGTACAATTTAATGAAATTTCATGTAAGCTCCTTCAGTTGTTACACTATATAATTTATGTAACAGAAAACAGTTGAGTTTTTCTGTCTTTTAAGTTGAGGAAAAGTGCAGAAGCCTCCTTTAAAGTAGCTTACCAACATTGCTCAGCAACAAGTTGGAGAGGGGCAGTGCTGTGCTGTTCTTAGCTCAACATGGTTAGGGGAAACTAGTGACTCCCAACACTTTCTCTGGCGTCTCATTTGAAATACTTCATTGGAAAAGTATGACTGTTGTTTTGAAACATTAGTATAAAGCAATTCCCCTAAAGACGCATGTATATTTTATAATTTGGCATAACATATAACTTAGAGGTTTTACAGAAACACAAATGTTACAATTTATATACCACCATATGATGATTAGATTATTTTAGACCATTGTTCATTATGTCTTTGGCCGTGTCTCTTTTTTTTATTGTCAGTCGTTGGTTTGGTTTGAATAGTTGCAGTCAGGACATCTTGTCCTAAAGTGTAACATGAGAGAAAAATAATATATCAGACATTTCATACTTGAGGAATTTGGGAAATGTGTGTCACCGAGATATTGTTGGGATTTAGTCAGCGGAAATACTGTTGGAGTGGAACCATGACTGTCCAGTGCAGATTGCATGTGCCTGCTCTGGGAGCAAACCTCATCAGAGCTGCCTTTCAGCCACACGTGGGTCTCAAGATGAAGCCAAGGTTACCCTCCATAATTACACCTGGCTAAAACTGAGCTTCACAAGCTGAAAGTTTTCAGAGGATGGACCTGCACTAAATAACTGCATTAGGTTAAAGTCATAATATTGATAGTGGCTTGATGATCCTGTGTATTTTTACATTAATGAAACATCTTCTATTTTTCATATCTGTTTTCCCTTGAGTGTTTTGCTGTACCCATTATGGTAAATAATCAAAACATTGTTGTCAGGCCTGCCAGTGTGTAACAAATGTTGCCGTATTGTATGGCAATTTGGCTCTGAGACTCAGCCAGAAGGCATGCTACAACTCGTTTGATAATGTCCCAAGTCACAGCTCTCCCCTGAGGACAGACCACAGCCACTTCTATGTGGCATGGAGTCAACAGTTAAATACAAAGGCATCTTTGAGCACACAGGAGAGTTTTTAGCTCTTTTAGAATTCCAGTTGCACTATCTGAACGCAGACAGAGACTATGTCAACATTAATCGCATTCGTAATGATTCCGTAATATGACACATATGGTGCTCTTTGTAAATTTTATCGTCTAGACAAGGAAGGAAGTCCAGAACAGAGACTGATTGATGGCGCTTGCACTATTCTGAACACTCTACCTCTTATTTTTGAATCCGATGCCTTAAACGATCCTTTACTACTCAACTGAATACAGGTTCTTGAGTTAAACATGAGTCACTGCCTGATGAAATCATCAGAACACGCTCACAGGATCACTGAGCTCTTTTACGTGTAACAGTCTCCTATTAATACAACTTCATTCCAGGGTGTGGAGAGAGCCATTAAGCCCAAAAGAAGTGTATGAAAATGTGCAGCAGGCTCTGAAGTGTGCTTCTGAATTGTGGTCTTTGTGAGTCAAGGCAAGGGTGGATTTTGCCAGCCAGGCAGTGGAACAGAAAGAGGCTGTGTTTAGGTTGGTGGCTTGCCCATTTGTGCTCTTTTCACATGTACAGCACTGTGCTTATAATAATCAGGCAGGCTTGTATGTTGAGGCTTGTACAGTCATAAGAAGGATTTTAAAAAAAGTAAATGGCATTTCCAAAGTTATAATCTCTGGCACTAAAAATAGTTTTAATAAGTATTTCACGTTGATTTTCTACTTTTATATACAAAGGTAATGATAAATCTAAAACTACATGTAAACTCTAAGCACAGATAAGTTTAAGATTATGACAAAATTAATTCTGTTTTTTTTTTTTTTATAGCTAAGTTAACGCACATGATTAAAGCATAAACAAGTCAGTCTCTAACTATTTGGTTAAAGCCTCTAATTTCAGTTTTTTTTATATTTTCCTGTAATATGTCACAAAATAGTCACATTCTGATTTTGAGGTAGTATTTTCTTGCATATTCAGCTGAGAGTAGAGTAAAAATGAAACAAAAATGAAAGAAAATAAACTCTGTTTATCCGCTTACTGCAAAATTGGATGTATCTATATACTATATCTGGAACAAAAGCAATTTCCCTCTGGGATTATTAAAGTATGTCTGATTCGGATTCTGATATTATTGTTATTATCTTTATTTATCACAATATTTTTGAAATGTGATGCTGTTGTTTTATTGATTTATTTTAAGGAATAATATCACATTCCTCTTACTTGGGTTTTCAGCAACCAGCGCACTATGCATGAGAGAATGCTGGAAGAAAGCCCAGACTTTATTGAATTTATTTGACCTTACACTAAGAAATAATTTATCAATCCCCAAAGGGAAATTCAGTTAACTGTTTTTCATATCTAAAAATCTAATTATTGTCTCACTACAAAACTGAAAACAATATATTCATGTTTGTCAGGAGTTTTTAGTCATCTTCACAAAATATTAAGTGCTTAATCAGAAGAAGTAAAGTGAGACATTTAGTAAATTAGGTTTCAATCAGTGGAGATCCATGTCATTTAGGCTGAATCCTTTTCCCCCACTGATTGGCAGACAATTCAAGATGATCCACTGTGAGAACTTCCTGCAACTGTCAGTAAAAGCATGCTTTAGTTGGGGTGAAGAAAGTAGCATTCCCTAACCAAGAGAACAGCTTCTCCTCTTTTTTTCAAAAGTGTCACTCTTACCCAGTAAACTTGGCAAAGACGTCACTAACAACAGCACAGAAGCTGTTTTAGAAAGGGGCAAGTCCCAGAGGCCCTTATTTTTGTAAGCCGTCCCAGACCCTACATCATCCCCTACCTCTCCCTTACCCAGTTCATAGGCATTCCAGTGGTATTTATATTTCCCTCCAGAGCAGGGGGAGGTGGTTGAGCCTTCATACAGACATTGGATTCAGCTCAGAAAGGTGGGCTGTGCTTTTCCTACATCCTTACTATTGGCTTTACTGTTGTCACATGGCTTCCAAAGTGCAGGCACTCCTCCCCCTCTGGGTTCCAAAGAGCCATCCCTCTCAGCTCTTTGCGCATGTATGTGAAGTTTTCTGTTGTGTGTGGGTGAACGTGCTTCAGGCTCTTGTTAGGGGCTAGTTTGGAGTTGAATAC
Source organism: Cyprinodon variegatus (assembly GCF_000732505.1). NCBI lineage: Eukaryota > Metazoa > Chordata > Actinopteri > Cyprinodontiformes > Cyprinodontidae > Cyprinodon > Cyprinodon variegatus. Next base: position 476,554 of record NW_015150820.1, read on the forward strand.
AGTTATGTTTCGTGAATTCCAAGAGTCAACAAGTAGTGACTGCCTGAGCAGTATGACACCCGAAACTCAGGATATCTACCTTAGGATGGATCACTGTCGAAGGCGCTCTGGATACAGGCTGGGGAGGATCATTGCCAGACACCAACTAGTGAAGCGGATTGCTGGAGGTAGGAGATGTCTCTGGAAATAAGTGAAATCTCAGTTAACTTCTCCACAGTTTAGACTGGAAGTATTTGGTTGTCTTTTAAATTAGTTATTCTTAAAGAGCTCAAATGAAGAGTTAAAACTTAAAGGAAATAGTTGTCAGTGTGGTTGAATGTATTTGACATGCTGAATACTGACAAATGGGAAAAAACAATGACCATCTTCATTATATTTCATTTAGCCTTTTTAGTGTTTGAATTAATTAACCAAAAGAGAAAACTATAGACTAGTTTAAGGTAAAGCATGCGCTGCCAGTAGAGTATGTTTGTGGGTGTTGTCTTAAAATATGTTAGATGTGACCTTGAGCCAATTAGTAGTCAAGGGTTAAGCCTTTATAAATATGTAATATTTTGTATAACAAATTTGGTTGATATGTGATAAGCTAAGGATTAACCATGCACTGAGCACTGCACCCAAAGTGTAAACAAGAGGCATAAATGAATCTCTTGCATAAGGGTTTTACAATCCTTCAGCCCAGCTAGGAGTGTTTTCCTTCCTACAATATAGTTTGTTCTCTCACCAGGCTGTCTCCAACACTCTAAAATATTATTGTTGACTTTAAACCTGAGATTAATAGAAGTTATTTAAGGTCTGATAGAGTGGCATGTCTAACTATAATGCAGTACTGTGGTGTGAAGACCATGATGGTGGATCAGAGATGTAAATATCTTCAGGGACATAGTTACCCTTTCAGTTGCTCTGAGAATAGATACAATTACAGATTGTGGGGGTAGGATTTGTTTATTACTACAAAGGACTTGGGAAAAGCTCTGCACTTTTGATCCCTCTGACGTGAATTATGGTTTTTTATATTTGTTGCACAGATTTGTGAGGATGCCCTTGAGCTATCTGAACAAAGCACCAATTTAGGTCCTCTGTAACTTTGAAAAAAAAAGTGAACAAAGTTTTTTTTAATCTCAACTGTTACATTTTGCGTTCAGAGAAATTTCTTGGATTTTATTTTTTGTTTGTTGTTTTGGTGAATATGTTTTAAAAGGAATAGGCTGTTTTGAAAATTATTCTTAGTGCTGAAAATCTGACGAATGGTGGCTCTGAGACTAAAGGAGCAGTATTTATCCCTTAACTGTTTCAGAAAACAATTGAATCGGGACTGAGGATAAGCTTTTGCTTTACCAATGTGTTTTCTCAAAGGACCAAGACAACACAGGGAAATTGAAATGAACCCGCCGCTGTTTACGCCTCTGAGTTGCCAAGCAAAAAGGTCACAGCCCTGTATTTTCTAACTTTGCTGATGATTTGGCAACGTAATGATTAAAGATGGTCTGTGTAATGAGCTACTGGCTGGGGAGCATAACATGCAGTACTACCAGGGCAGATTACTGCCTCATACTTATAGTTGCTCCCAATAACACACACTGGTTGAGGTCAAGCTGATGTGCACCAGTAAATGAGTTTACTGTATTTATATGTCTTTGGTAGCTCTATGTTGAGTTTGGAAGATTGTAGCTCTCAAGGCTTTTGTTTCCACAAATAGATATAGCAAAACTTGCAAAAAAAGTGCAATAATATTTTGAAACCAGGATTTGTATTATTTAAAATGATCATACTGTGAAAATCTTCCACACTAAAAACTCTAAGGAATAGATAACTAAAGTTATGGTGGAGGATGTTATTTTTCCGGGTGGATCATCAAAATTAGTGGTCCACCTAATTGTCAATCATTCTGGTGATATGTTTACATAAGGCTGTCCTATGTGCTCGTCCCCATTTTCAGTTACCAGTGGTGAGTTTGACATAGTGGAGAAATTGCGAATCTTCTTTTGAAAAAATAAGCTTGTATGAGCGATGCAAACAGCAACTTTTAAACAGAGCATGCACAAGGAGAAATGGGCTCATGCACGCTTTCGCACGCGTTTAATTTCCCTCTTGGGATACAGAATTGTGCTTGTGCATTTTTTTTTTAAAGTGGAGAGGCCTGGTCTTTAAAAAATTTTGCAAATATCCTCTAATATAAATAAATTTTTCGAATCTGTCATTTTGCAGGTGTTCATGTCTAGGTTTTTGTTGCTGATTTATTTCCAACTTGACGTAAAGTGCAATAACAATCACTTGCTGTCTGAGAAATTGTGAAAAGTATGTACATTTTGGTTATTACCAGAATTGTCTAGATGCCATTGTGCTGACTCACTGGTCTTTTTCACTAAAGGAAGTGATTGTGAAGTGATTTTGAATGGAAACCTTGGTGATGGGTGGACTTACTCACATACTGTCTAAGGATGTCTGTTCATCTTAGTCAGATTTCCAGTTTAACGCCAGAACCCTCTTATGTTATTGTCAAAAAAATTTACCTAGTGTCTCAGGGTCACTTATATTAGATAGCTAAAAAATTGAGACATGAGAATTGTTGGATTGTTAGTGAAATAAAGATGTCAACCTTTACACTGGAGGAAAGGGACACTTTACTGAAAATGTTGTTCATATTTCCAAGGAGCATTCCATATGTTAACACTTTGGAGAGGCTGCTGCATAGCTTCAGAATTCTCCTTTGTCTGCTTCAGCCCCTCTTTTTTCAGCCCATCCCAAGGTTAGCATCCTTTTGTACCTTATTTTAAAACTGGAGCACATGTTGTCCTTGGATACGACTCCCAAAAATAACCACAATAGCCCACTAAATTAATTATGTAATTCAGGTTGTTTTCATATACAGTATTTAGTACCATAATGGAAACTTAGGAGTTGAATGATTCACAGACCGCTACGAGTGTTTCCGTGTGTCCCAGCTTTACTAAGAAAAAAGAAAAAAATCCCTGGAAACTTCATCAGGATGTCAGTGGAAAACTGAAACAGCTGAAAACTGCAGCTTGAATAAAAGCTCAACATCTAATTGCATTTGGTGCTGTTGTGTTAAGACAACAAGCTTCCCTTCCAGGGCCATCCTTTAAGATATTTTAAACTAGATGCTGCTAGCATTTGAGTCAGAAAGCAATCGACTTTAAAAGTACTTCTGCAGTTGTAACATTGCTAAATTATTCCCTTGTTTATGAGCAGGGTAATATTGTATGATGTGTGCATTTTTGTGACTTTCTGCAGATGTATTCCCCTAATCATGGGTTAAATACTTGTGTCAGTGTGCACTCAATCATTTTTTAATACACACTATGCAATATTAAGCTCACTTGGTTTAGTTGGTCAGTTGTCGTGTAGGGTTTTTAATTTAGCTGCATTGCTACCATTTATTGCTGTTTTTTTTCCCAAAGCTTCTCTGAATACCTTTTTTCTCAAAAATACCTTACTATACCTGAAACAAAAGGCACTTAAGAACAAAAACACCAAAAAAGAAAATCCTAGTAAAAAAGGCACCAAACATATCAAATAACTTTACTATCAGGTGATAAAAGCGGTGAGCAAACTTTACAATCCAAACGAGTAGATTTTGCTTCCATTTCTGTAAACCCTACATGACCCTTGAAGAATGTTTTTATATGTACACACATTATGAAGTAAAAGTAATGCAATTTAATTTCTGTATTTTCACATCAGCAATACTTTTGTTTTCCATGGGGATGTCAGTTATTTCTCCTCCTTGCATATTTATACCTTTGAACTTGAACTATGTTGCTGTTTCATTGGATAACCACAGGATGCATCATAACATCCATGGTTTATACCTACTTATAGTCTACCTCTTATATGTGTAGTTACACCATATATCTACATGCAGGAGGTTTCTAAACTAGTTCATATGTTTTGATTTCTTATAAACTGTCTCAAGTAGGAATCAGAACCACAATTATGAGAAACAGCGTGTGATATAAAATTGTCCGAAAATAATAAACAAATGATTTAGATTTAATAACATTTGTTGTAATGTATGATATTTTTCTAGACAATAATTCGAAAAATTAAGAAGAGGAATGAATGGGTACAAAAAGACCTTTGTAAGGCTGAAATGGCAATGGGAAGAAAAAAATGGCAAAAGCTTGATATGAATCGAGAACTTAAAAATTGGTTGCTGTTATTTGTTGTGCATCCATTTACCATAATCCTATATGTCTGGATTATTACCTTACAATGAGATGAGTAAAATTGGTTTCTTGGTGAGAATTATTTAAAAAGATTTTTTTTTTAAGAATCAATGTTGTCATTGAGTAACTATGTTCTAATCAAATGTAATATGTAGATAGCGCTCCAAGAACGTCACTCTCCCCCTGTGCTGCCATTGAGGTATTTGAATCAACCTGGAAGCAGCTTTCCATTTCACTGATTGCATGTAAGAGAGACATGGTGGTTGTATATTGCTGGGTTTAAGGTTGCAAATACAAATGAGGTAAAACAGTAACGACGAGTCTGGCTGGCTTCTATCTAAAGGAAAGACAAGCCATCTAATACAGCACTGATTTGCTCTGACTACTTTATTGTCAGTTAGGTATTTTTCAAGTGTTGCTGAGAAGTAAATGTAAATCATAGTGGGTTGAGTAGAGATATCTTGTTACTGCACCTAAATACACACATTTCTGTTAAATTCTTGTAAAAATGTTCATATCATTTTAAATTGCCATTCCTTCCAATTTTGAGATAAATAAAAGCCTTGCTAACACCACTCATAATGCCATTCTTGGATATCGCTGGAATTCGCCATCTATACAATACGATAAAAGCATAAAAAAAGCAGGTGAGAAAATTTTTTATTTAGGATTAGAGAGTGCATTGTTCTCTCCTTTGGGAATGGGCTGAGAAATAAAGGGGCTCTTCAAAGTAAAGAATACTTACAGACTCTGTACTCTTCCAACTCCCCTCTTATCTATTCATTCATCAACTCTGCTGTAGCATGAGGAACATTTCATCAGCTAAGTGTGAGATGCGGCCCCATCATTCAAACCAAGGTTGATGTGTATGTTAATGAGCCCAATGCTTTGCTCATGGTCATGCCTACTTAGATCTGCAGATAACTGGTGAATATCTTCTTATCCGAAAGGATATTTTTATTTCTATCAAGATCAAAATATATAGGGCTGAAACAATTAATCGGATTGATAGTTAATGGATTATTATAATAATTGTCAACTAATTTAGTAATCGATTAATCGTTAACTGGAGAATAGAGACTATAAAACATGCCCTTATCTGACAGAGCGACCCACTTAGAGTAGTAATAATATCAAAATTGAAAAAAAATATATAAACTTTTTGTATTTAGGAAATGAAAAAAGGTTTTGTCTGTCAATATGCGCTATCCAGAACTCCTTAAGTAGAAGCATTTTAGTTTCACCTGTTTTAATTAGTAAAAAATCTTCTTTAAGGAACCTTTTGCTATCTGATTATTAATCGATTTACCCAAAAAATAATCAACAGATTAATCGATTT
>NW_015150820.1:482119-528643 GCF_000732505.1 Cyprinodon variegatus
TATATATATATATATATATATATATATATTATTTATATTGATAAAAGCATTTGATTAAAAGCAGTAAGAATGGTTAACCTTTTTGACATCTCAATGACGAGAACATAAACTTAAAATTAACTAAAAAAACAATGAAAAAAATTTTGTCTTCACTGTTTTTATTGGAAATGTGCTTTAGGAAAATGCAGTTTTTAACTGACAATTTGTATTGGAATATAAACAATGTTGGTAAGACCTATTAAACATTGAAATATTTCAGAGAAAAGCCTTTTTAAACTTAAATGTAAAATTCTAGTATAGGAGAATAATTCTATGGTTTTGGCCTTTGAGAGAAGCATGTTTGCTTATAATGATAAATTGAATTAAAGCAGAACAATTCGATCAAAGATGGTTTTCAGACAATGTTTCTTTGAAAATGTTGCTTCAGGATTCAACATCCTGTTGAAATCTGCATTTATTTTTACTGTAACTTTTACTGTAACTTTTCACCTTAACAAACAAAATAAATATTCATGTGCAGGGTTTGGCAAACAAACACTAACAAAAAGAAAAAACCTTTATGCTAATTTTTAACTTGATTTTTAATGAGAGCTGCCATCTCAAAAACAAGTATTTTTTTTCTTAAAATAAGTGCATTTGTTTTTTTTTTTATTTAATTAGGTTAATAAGATGATCTGCCATCAGATAATATTAATATTAATATTATGCAGATGAAATAAGAGAGTGGAGGTTTTTTTTCTTATTTAAAGCTGAAATCATCTTATTCCATTGGCAAACTGTCTTATTTACCTGATCAGATACAGATAAAATATACATATTGTGTTATTGCAGATGCTACCGATGAAGCAAGAGTAAAGATTTAGGAATCATCAAAAAGTCAGGTGCAACATGGTTTCCCCTAGCTAAGCCCTTGAAATGTCATATTCAGAGTGCTGCTTACTTGTTTCAGGCTGAGTTTCTATTCCACCTATAGAGCTGTTTGTCCTGACAGCTGCCACATGTTCACAGCTAATCATTTACTTAGTGCATATTTCAAAAATGCCTTCGCTGCAGTGTAACAGGAATGGAAAGTCACACATTAACTCAAAAACGTGCAGCATTTTACACATAAAAGATCTCACACATACAGTATCTGCGGCAGTGACTCATTTAGGCCAACTGATTATCAATACAGTATGCTCAAAACAAAGATTAGAGTACAGTAAGAAGTTTCTATCTTGTTTTTCTTCCCTTTTCATGTGCAAATAAATATATCTTGGACTGAAAAACAGCTTATGAGCCAAATAATACCACATATCATTCAACAGCAAGCCAGTTAATATTAAAGTTCAACTGTTGGCTGCCCTCATGTGGTAGAAAATTCAATCACATGCTATGAAAAACATGGAGGTGAGAAGTTAACTTCTCTGTCTCGGGGTTCAAACAGCCATTAGTTCTATGTTAAACTATTAATTCTGACTACATTTACGTAAGAGAGGCTGTGTATCTCAAGAAGAAATGTCATTTGTTCACAGTTTTAGTCAGCTGACCTTTACCCTCTCATGCATTCTGTGTTGCAAGCTTGTTGCAGGAGTGTTGCAAGGCTCCTGATGCAGTCCCACTTTTGATGTTGCTAATTAGGACCAGCATTTGTTTTGATGGTTCTTTGCCTTAATTGTAGACATCCTGAGAAGGGGTTCTCACGGTTGATGCGCTTGTTTTAACGTTGGACCCCTCTGCACCCAATGAGGCCATTCCTAGAGAAGGAGGAAACTCCACTTTAGACCGCCCCCTTCTTGGAAGCCTTCCAAATGAGAGGAAGGAGGACCTAATAAAACCCTGCTGGACTGAACTCAATATGAGAGTTTTTCTTGGATGTATTTCTTTAATTTTTGATCGGCACTTAACAGCCCTGTGGTCTCACATTAAAAGTAATTAGTAAATTATACTTCATATTTATACTCTTCTAAGCATGAAGTGTTTCATTTGTGTGTGCGCCATAATGTATGGAATATAAGATTTCCACTCAATGTTTTTCTGTGTTTGAGTCATGATTTTAGGTCAGCCAGTTAAAACGCTTGTCAGTAATTCATAGTCCCCCTTTGGCCATGTTATATGGCATGACTGGAAAACCAAATTACAGTGTTTACGTAAGTTATCAAAGGAAAGGAAGAATTACTGTGTAACCTTATATTATATAACCGTATATTATAAGTGGGAAAACAGCACGACATGGTGAGGCAGGCGGCCTACTGAGTTTTACATTGAGGAAGTTTATGGACTTTAAATTGGGATGCAAACAGAACAGAACAGCATGTTAGGGGTATGCATTTAATTCCATGACCACATGAGAAACAGTTTACACTAGCTGTGAGGCAGGTGAGGAGAGGGGAGCTGAAAAGGCAATTGAAACAGCTCTGACATAAGAGCCACAGGGGAAAAAAAAAAAAAACAAGAAAAGAAAAATACGTTTTTTTGGAGCATAGCAAGGAAAACTCTGGTCTCAGGCCTGAACTCAATACTCACTTCCTGAAGTCTGCTTCCGCTCTTACCATCTAGATCATAAGGTCAGCAGATGTCTATTAACTTACAAAAAAGTTTCATAGCTTTTTTGTTTTTCAAATTTCCTCACTTCACCACCACGTTGTTCAAGTTAGTGTTATTGTTGTAGACCAACATGTATTTGTGAAAAATAATGATGCAGAAAGTAAAGGGTGCATGATTTAAAATTACATGAGGAATATAAATCTTAAAAAGTATTTTGTTCATTTGTATTTAGCCCCAACATCCAAAGTATACAGATAATATACAAAAACTAAACAAAAAAAACAAACAATTATTATATTTTTGTTTAAAAAGAATCTTCCTGAATATTTTTTTTTTTTCTTTAAATGCTTTTTTGCTTGTTTCCTTGTTTAGTTGAGTGGAAGTTTGCTTCTCCAATATTACAGAATTCATTTCTAACCAAAAACATGAACAAAATGTGAGGCAAATTTGTAAAATTCAAAGATATCTTTATCATCAAAGGAAGCAAACCCTATTTAAATTTGGTAAAGATGATTGTTAGAAACCTTTGACTTGTGTGGGAATCAGCCTGGAGTCCCATGTCTAGAAGTGTTTAGACTTTACTACATTATGTTTTTCATTGGAAGCTCTGCTGATTGATTTCTTATGTTCTGAGTTGTTCCTCAAAAGCCCTTTAAAAAGGGGGTGTTCCATTCAATGTCTGATGTACTTCATGTGTCAAAGGTTCCTGGAGTGTGACTAAAGGGGAAGAACACCTGTGTGTACAGCTGACACCTCCTTTGGTCTTTTCAGCAATCCGGGGGTTTTCAACATGTGTCTGTGAATGAATTTTCATTTGGTTGAATGTGAGACCCAGTAATGAGGTTTAAGCAGATACTGTAGCTTATGGCTAAACTTTAAGCTTTGGCTTATTTGACGGGAGAGAACCCAAACATTATGGCCTAGAATTTGACTTAAGTATTTAGCAGCCAATCAGACCCAATGAAGTATCATCTTACTGTTTAGGTCAGGAACAATTTGTTAATCCGTCACTGAAAGGCTGATGTATGATGGGAAACTCTACTGGAATGTTGCCCAGTAAGTCAAAACACATTGTTATTTCCTTTAAAGATGCTTTGGAGTAATTTCCCATAACCCTCCATCCTTCCCTTACACGCTACTAACAGTAAATCCCCTTTCAAGCTTTATTCTCATTGAGTTCTTGGAGAAGAGTCTGTAATATAAATGAATCAGCCCAAGGTGACCACCTTTAAACAGAAAAAAAACTGTATCTTATTAATGTTGTTATTGTGCATAGTTAGAAATCTATGCTGCCAAAATCAGAGACAATATTACTAGAGGTGACTGAGAGATAAAAGAAAGAAAGCAGCACAGAAAAAGCAAATTGATTGTTTGTTTTCCCCTAAAGATGAAAGAACCCCCCCCTCTCTGGGTGTCCTTCAGAGATGAGGAGAGTGTTACCACAGCTGGGCTGCCCTTGTTTAAATTCAATACAGGATCTCATGATGAAAACAGCCCAGATGACTTTTGACCAAGCAGGCTTTTGCAATGGTCAACAACAGTGCTTTAGCCCTTATAATTATTTGCTCTCAGAATCAATAAGCTCTGGCGATGTATGTGTGTGTGTGGCGGGGTGGGGTTGGGGGGACTGGGGGGGGCGTTTGGGATGTGTGTGTTTCTGTTGTGAAACGAAAGGTTGATCTTTCACCAGTGGACCCATCAAAAGTCTTTATCATGCTGTACTGTGATCCGACTCCCTGCAGAGGACAAAAAATGTAAACACACATGACAATTTTGATAGGTGGAATATTTCAAAGACTCATGTGTAATCCTTGAATGACATATCCAGAGCAGTATAAGGGTATAACACAATTTTAACACAAATAGGGCTGCAACTAACAATTATTTTGCTAATCGATTAATCTGTCGATCATTTTTTTGATTAATCAATTAATAATCAGATAGCCAAAGGTTCTTTGAGGAAGACTTTTCACAAAATCAAACCAGATGAAACTAAAGGTTTTCCACTACAGGAGTTCTGGATAGAGCATATTGACGGACGGAAACGTTTTTTTTTTTTTAAATTCAAAATGTTTTTCATATTTTTTTGACAATCTTGATATAATTACTGCTCTAAGTGGGTCACCCTGTCAGCTAAAGGCATGATTTAGACTCTCTATCCTCCAATTAATGATTAATCAATTAGTTAATTAATTGACAATTATTTCAATAGTCGATTAATCATGATTAATCCGATTCAATGTTTTTTTTATACTAAACACAAGTAAAATTAATATAATTTCCTGCTTTTTTATAGAGTACTAGCCATTTCCTCATCCTTAACAATCTTGACTTAAATGCTTCAAAAAAATAATCTATGTCAAAAACACTAAGAACAATAAAATCAAACAGCTTAAAACAGGTTAAAAAAAAACAAGCTAGATAAAACCAGAAGTGTCAACATATTTTTAATTATAAAAACTTCCTGGAAAGAAAAAGAAATCAGAGCTATGAATTGAAATAAACTAATTGTACTTGGTTGAGGTGTGGGCACAAAGAGAAGCTTGGCCAGCCCGTTGTTTACCATAGAAGCAGGGGTAGGTTGACTTTCCAGCCTTAGTGATGTGGTGTGAATAGAAAAGCTTTATAAATCTGCTTTAAAAACTTTAAAAGGGAGTAAAAGCTTTAAAAATAAATACAAGATAAAGATTAAACAGACAGGAAGCAGCATCTTGTCAAAATAAAATAGGGTAATGTCTTTTTATATAGGATTGTTAGTTAAAGGCAAGCTGCTGCATTTTAAACACATTAGAGTTGACAGAGGGACACTGACATAGAGAAGGTTAACAGCTAACAGATTCTGGAACTGATAAAACTATAAAATGCCTTCTCTAGGTCACAATGGTTAAAACAATGGTTGACATTACCAGATGATGACAGCCAGACTAAACTTAAGGTGCAATTTGTTTGTCTAATTTCAAATCCTGGTTGACTATTTGCAGTCAGAACTTTTCTCATGTTTTTTTTTTAGACTGTTATTGATTTTTGTTTCAAATTTTGGGAAAAAGATGGTGCTACTGTGGAACAGGTTTATTCTAGCTGAAGGTTACACAATCACATACTCACCCATGTCTATTCAAGAACGGCTATTTTCCTGGGATTTCACTGTTCGCACTTTAATGTATGACCTCCTGGAGGTGTGGTTGTATATTCCATACACTCTTTGCTGGAGATTTGTGATTCGCTGAAAGGATGTCTCCTGAGGTCAGTGTAAAGCCCACTAACAAACAGGTTCATAGATTTGCTGGCTTATTTGTATTTTAGAACATTTTGCTCCGGTTTCTTAGCAACCCAAGCTAGAGGTGACCATTTAAAACCTACATCCCATGTTGACTACTGGATAACAGGACCCTGAAGCACTCCACAGGATCAAATGAGGGGACTCAAGGTCCCTGGGTGATTCAACATTCCCTCTCTGTAATTACTTGGCCTATGAAACCTGCAAGCTCAAATGCAAGTCCAGCATCCACAATAAAGTCACATCAACAAAAGCACAGTGTTGTTACTCACCTATGATGACAGACAATATCTAAGAGTTTACTCTTGCTTATTAATTCTCCAGCTTGTCTGTTTATAGATGACAAGAGAACTCCTGACAGTAGGGGTGGTGTTATTTGGCTGTGGCGCCTACTGTTTTTTCGTGTCATTGTAGAATACTGTGTAGAGGATATTGGAGTCTGAGGAACACGTAGAGCACAGTTAATTAAGACCTACAACAAATAATAGAAAGGTTTTATTCCCACCATATTAGGTGAATAACCGGGGGTACTGCTCTATTAATCCACCCTGTGAATAGACACCATTATTTTTAGCAATTCATGGGACACTTTTAAAGCAATATCCCTAAAAGAATGTGGTCTTTAACTGATGACTGTACAGACCTTTTATGGAAATATGTTTTTTTACTCTATAAAACAATATACGACATAATAAAACAATAACTATTTGCTTTCATTTACTATGTACATGAAATAGAGCCCCTTTGAGACTATTTAAATTGTCTTTATATGCCAAGTAATGTTTAAACAGTGTTTTTCTACAATAGATCAAAAGGAACTGGAATGAGTCTTTGTTGAGTTTATAGAATAAATTAGCTACTCATTTAGTGGTTTAGTTCATAAACTTTAGCTGTTGCAGAAATAGCTTTAGATTTTAGATTTTATGCTTGTTGACTTGGAATTGGATGCTGTGAATATGTGACTGTATTTTGTAGCGAAATACATATGGTCATATGTGAAATGTCATTGCATAGAATTGGATATCCTATCTATACTTTTGTACTTTTGTACTTTTGATTTGAAAATATATTTCTGCAAGAGTAAAAAGAACAACATAGTGTGCTCCTTCCCCCACTTGTTTCTGTGAATTGCCGGATGCTTCCATTGAAAATAAAAGCAATATTCAACCGACAGCAGATGGACAGAAGGATGTGCCCTTTTTCCAGAGAGCAGTGGGAATTTATTTGTGTTAATTAGTAATAAAATTCCATCAACCATCCATCCATTAATCTATCCATCATATATCATCATATCATACCATAACATTAACAGTATTTTCCATAAAAAAAAAACATGCATCTAGAGCTTTTGGAAAGATGAGATGATGTTTTTTTACTAGTGACATTTCTTTGCGGGGGGGAAAAAAGCAATAACCTTGACAGGTTGGGACAGTTAAAATGATGCATATGGTGTAAGGTACTCTGCCAATATTGTGCCTCCAAGTCATGGAATTATAGTTTCATTTTAGAGTAGCAGAGAAGATAATTTCTTTTGCCTGCATCTTCTTCACATGCTGATTTCTATCTTAAATATCTAAATTGACTGAACTAACATGGCAATTTTCCCTCAAATTGTGAGGGAAAGGAAATTGTTTGGTTATTAATAGATTTAAACATACTTCAGTGATAAAAAGTTGATTGGAAATATGTATTCCAGAGATTAAATTCTTCCGCTACTACAGAAATCCCTTCAAGTTCAAACTCGTCATAACATAATTTTCATGTCTCAGTATGTCTCCCAGATATCTCTGAACTATAAAAAACAGATCTGCTTCGCCCCTTGGATACAAATGTTTGGTATTTATCAGCCATCCCATTTGTCTTTTAGGTATTGCTGATTATAATTTAAGCTTCTCGTTTGCTCACATGTGAGGAATTGCTAACTCAGAGACAGATGGAATGTTGGACTATTTTGGGCATGAAACATCAGATGTTGTGGTTTTTGGGCAGACTTAGAAGAGGGGTCTGTGTGTTTCCCCTGGCAGTCTGTCTAGTCGAAGTTGACTGCTCACTGTGAGTGGGTGTCTGTATACAATTACCTCCATAAAGGAAAAGAATGGCTGCCCTGACAGTCTCTCCAAGTATGACGACATCTATAGTAGTGTCTGTTGCTTCTGGTTTTTTTTTGTTTTTTTTTGCCAGGTGTTCTAACGAATAATTTACAGCTTTTTTTGACTAGATGATTCATTTTGTGGTAATACAGTATGGTGAAAGAAAGCTTATGCATTTTTCTTAGCCTCCCATTTTATAGCATGTTGTTTCTTCTTTAAAAGTCTGACAACTGCTAATTGCATCTATCAGGCTTTTTAATATTTATTATTATTACTAGGATTAAATGGATTACCTATGTATGTCATCGTTTTTGTTTTTGGAAAATCTGGCCAAACTGCTCACATGATTGGACTAATCATATGAGCAAATAATGGGGAACCCCAATAATTTAAAGTACCACAAAACTAGGGCTGAAACGTTTAATCGGATTAATTATCATTAATAGATTATTGAAACAATAATCAGCTAAATTAGTAATTGATGAATCCTTAACTGGAGTATAGAGACTCTAAAGCATGCCTTTAGCTGACAGAGCAACCCACTTAGAGAAGCAATTATATCACAATTGTAAGAAAATATATAAATATAAGTTTTAAAATGCATTTTGCTTTTTTCATTTTTTACAAAGGTTTTGTATTTTTAAATTACTGTTGAAAAAATGTCTTGAGTGCTTGCAGTTTTCTTCAGTTGTATATTTTGCAGAGTAAGTGTTTTCCCTCCCCTACATATTGCTATGCATGGTTAGAGGGGTCACAGAAAGGGTAAAAAAATGTTTTTCTACAAGAAAGAAGAAATCAGCTATTTTTCATCCTCCTGTGTCGTATCACTGTGGAATTGGAGCAATAATGCCTAAATCAAAAATCTTACTACAGTAGTTGTTAATGATGTCTTTGATTATTTCAGCAAGTCTAAAAAACAAATAAAAGAAACATGCTTTTAATTTTTAAAGCAATAGACTGTATTACATTTGGTTGTGAAATGTGTTGGTAAATACTGAACCACTTTATCAGCATATTATTGTAAATCAGGATAATTATACTTTGAGAATCTCATACAGGTCTATGACTTGCTCAAAATGTCCCCCCCTTAGAATCAGAAAAATCTTTATTAGTAGGTAGTTTTTTAAAGGTATGAGGAATTTGCTTTAGTGAGGAGCATGCTACGCATAAACAAGCATAAATACTTGCATGTGAAAATACATAACATGGAATAAACAAATGAAGTGGTATAGAAATAATAAGAAAATAGTAAAAATAGTACAACTTTATATATATATATATATATATATATATATATATATATATATANATATATATATATATATATATATATATATATATATATATATATATATGTATTATTTTCTTTGTGATCTCATGAATTAAAGACATTGGCCACTATTTGTCTCCTTTGCTGACTTTTATACAGACAAAGAGGCTGAAGTAGGAATTTATCACCCTGGTAGAGCGCAGCCTGGAGAGCTGAGTGCTTCAGCATGATTCACTGCTTCTGATTGCTGGCGCTTTATGTCATGGTTTTCCCCAACTTCAGTTGTCTACGTTTTTTCCATTCCATTGACCCCTTGGAACAACATCTGGTGCTACACTTTATTTGTGTTTATTTAAGGGAAACATTTTCCACATCAAGTTTTCGACCACGTTGTTGCAGTAAATTTGTAAGGATTATGAGAGCTAGCCTTTTTCTTGCATAATCCATATTTATTAACTTGTTGTGAATTCTTTAAGAATATATTAAAACAAAAAGAGACTTTAGTCCAAAACTATTAAGAAGCAATCTTTTGGCTACTGCTTAAAACTTGGCCAAAAATGTGCTGACTTGTGTATGAAGGAGTTGTTGTGGGCAGAGCTGGGTAAGAGGGTTTGGCACAAGGAGCAGTATATGAAGAGGGGGCTGAGTGAGTGGGAGCCTGCCACAGAAAAGTGGGTTGGTTAAAGGATAGAGTCACTGTCGGGACAGGCACATGGTTCGGGGGAAGACAAAAAGAGGAAGGGAAAGAGCTGGGAGCTCTGGATTTGACTTCAAACTGCCAGCTGTATTCAGACAGTGAACAGGAATGCGGCTCAGCGTGGGAATGAAGATGCTCTGACAGGCTGAGAGACACTCTTAAGTCTTGACGGATGTATGAGCTGCTCTGGCTGTATGATGAAAATATCCCGTGAGTACGCAGCTATTTTTCACTAAAAGGAAAGTAGTGTGTCAGCTGATTTAAAGGCTTTCGAGTGATGGGTGTAATCTTGTATTGTTTTTTCGTTTTTTGAAAAGAATGTGTTTAAAAGCTGATTGTACCTTATTTGTTTTTCATTATTAAAAAATAAAGTTAATGTAAGTGGGACTCGATAATCACAGCTTTAAAACTTCTCAGCTCTAACACCATTAAAGGGTTGGTTTTTGTGTTGGGCGCTGATTTCCTCCCCCCTTTATATTATCTACTTTTGTAGTTTAAGCTGGAAATGGAGCCATCTACAATAAGTATACGTACTTTTCTAATTTCTGCATATTGTAAGTTATTTTACTTTATTTTTGTCCTTATTTATATAATCTTTTATAACAGCAGACTTGCTAGAATGAGACATAATTATCATAATCAATGGAAATAAAGTGTGATATAATTTTTTCAGATAATAATACACAATTAAAACACATTGTACTAAATCCTTTTCAAGTTTGAGCAGAAATGGGTTTGTTGACTTTTGACAGAATGACCTTTAAGTAGAAAAACTGAGTCACCTGGGTATTGATCCGGAGTAGATACAAAGTCCGCACTTTGGAAATGTTTGTGCATTAATAACCAGTCATGTTAAGAATTCTTAATACTTGGTAAATGGTAAATGGCCTGTACTTATATAGTAAGTTTTCAAGTCAGGAGACTTTATCAAAGCATTTTAGGCTACATTCAATCATTCACCCATTCATGCACACCCACACACTGATGGTGGCAAACTACATGGTAGCCACAGCTACCCTGGAGCTGATGCAACAGAAGCGAGGCTGCCGTACACTGGCGCCATCGGGCCCTCTGATCCCCATCAGTAGGCAATGCAGGTGAAGTGTCTTGCTGAAGGGCACAAAAAAAACTGAAAGGCGGAGCTGGGGCACGAACCGACAACCCTTTGACTTCAGGGCAAACTCCTACATCCAACACCTCTTACAATAGTACAAAAATGATTGTTCTGTGACACTAAAATACAAATAATATCCATGAGCAAGAGCAGAGGGTGAATAGCGTTATTTTGATCTCATAAGATGGTCTTTTTATTATTTTTGTTGTTGTTGTTGTTGTTGTTGTAACAAGAGTCAATGGGCAGAACTAAAACAAAAGCATATAATAAGTTAAGGCTAGAGTGGGATAGGACGCAGAACCTCAG
The DNA here is from genome assembly GCF_000732505.1 of Cyprinodon variegatus. Taxonomy (NCBI): domain Eukaryota; kingdom Metazoa; phylum Chordata; class Actinopteri; order Cyprinodontiformes; family Cyprinodontidae; genus Cyprinodon; species Cyprinodon variegatus. Next base: position 493,400 of record NW_015150820.1, read on the forward strand.
CTCTGTCGCTCTTATTGTGTCTGTGGCACTATATGGGCACCGGGCATTTAATACAAGATTTCAATTAAATAGATTTAAGCTATTTTTGACAATTTTTCTCTTGCTCTTTGAATAAACATAAAAAACATATATATATATATATATTTTTTTACAAGAAATAGAAAAGAAAAAAATATCTAGGTATAGGATGATATAAGGGTGTAAATCCTCAAGTGGGAATTTTGACCAAGAGCTGACACACGCCATATTTACGTGTTGAGTTATATAACGTGTTCTTTACAGCGAATGTTTCATAAGCTCAATTGCATAGGAACGCGTCACTCTTTGCCCTCTTTTGCTTCAGCCACAAGCAGCTTTTGACATTTTTTTCCATTGTGTTGCAGCCAAAGTAGGTTTTATTTCTTTGTAAAATAGTAATTCTATACAATAGACAGCTTTAAAGCTTTAGGTTGTGAAGAGCAAACACAACTTCTCATTCTTTGGCACGATGCCCTCCCCAGGCTTTTATCTAGAGAGATTTCCTTAGAGAGAGGATGAGAGGACAGAATGTCTCACTATTAGGTTACAGAATGCAAACCAGAGGGATTCCCAGATTGTGTTACTGTTTCTCAGTGGTCCAACCTTAGGTCCTAGGACACAGGAGAGCCTGAAAACGCTCTCACTATGCATTGCAGTTGAATAATAAAGAGCTAATATTATTCACCTGGGAGGGAGGTCTAGAAGAACACAAAGCCTTTAGCTTGTGCTGACGCAGGTGGGGACACAGCAGAGTGTCTCCTGGCAGCAAACACATGTGGACTTATCTCCCAGTTCAGGGGTAAACAGCAGACATCCAAGGACACAGACGGCTGTTAATATTTATTCAGTTGTTACTCAGTCTGCAGACCAAAGATAGTGCTCTTTTATTTTTTGATGATATCGAAGCAAAGCAGCGCAGGTGAGTCTGAAACCTATGTATTGACCTTTTATATAGTTTCCTTTAATGATGTGAGACTGTGCAACAAATGATTGTGGTGTTTATTGCAGCTCCTGTGTGTTTGGAGATGAGGCTTTGGATGTGTTTGTCAGCTGATAACAAACTTGAATGCAGTGTTTGTGCATTTGTCAACAATTCAGAGATCCTTCATTTCATGAAAAGCATTTGTGCAAAGAAAAAAATTATTTGAATGGAATATTGTTGGTAGCTTTGTGACTTGGTTCTGATAAGAATCATCACCAGATATTATTGCTGTAGCTTTTGCCTTCTGGTGTTTATTATAACATTGCTTTATATCACCCTGTACAGACAGTATTTGTTGTGGTCTGTAAAAACACTTAAATGTTTGATAAATGGATTGAAATCAAGCCCCCTCCTTAATGAATTATATTCAGGGGGAAAAAAGCCCTACACTAGTGTTGTTGTTGATCCAAACAGTACAATCCTGTTTTTAGAATGAAACAATGCCTGATACTGAATAATATAGATTAGGTATTAAGCATTCTCTTGTTTTTAAAGCAACTTTTTTTTTTTTTCAAATAGTCAACCTTATTGTTTAATAGTTTCTCTTTCTTAGGTTGCAGTTGTTATGTAACACTGATGTGTCGGGTCTCATGTAGGCGGTAAATAGTCACCAACACTATTAGCATTAATGCAAAGGTGCCAACAGTCTGTTTCCTTCTTAGGCCATCGTTTGCTGTAAAGCAGGGTGAAAGCTCACTCTAGAGGTCAGCAGAGGGGGTTTATGATCTAGATAACATTTGTTAATCTTTGTTGTTTTTGGAGGGGGGGAATGTGCTATTCTATTACCCTTTTTTGTAAAATCGGACTTTTCACTTAAGTTTATTCATTCAACAGTGACGAAGATAATCTCACAGATTTACCATGCCGCGGCAAGCATTTTTGTCATTTCTATTTTGTAAATTATTAAAAGAACTCCCTTTTATAATCAGTGGTTACTGCTGACCTATGGTATAGATATGACATAAAACATAAGCCTATTTATCTTCTAAATAAATCCTTAAACTATTTATTAAAATGCTGAATCAAAAAGACCTTAAAAGATTTTTTCCTATTCATTTAGGGTCTTGTCCTCCTTTTTAAGAGCTATATATGTAACCACAGTGTTTTCAGAAATACCTCTTTAAATAGATTGTACTTTATTTTCTTAAATTGCATTTTCAGACTCTATTTGATCCTCACAAGAAATATGTAATTTGGCACCTTTAGATAAAAACAGTGACGTCTGTATGGAAAAGGTGCCAAATGATTTTCTTTTTTTTAATTAATGCTTTGGCAGTTTTGTTTAAATTAAGAAACATCTCTCCCTCTCAATGTGGTTTGTTTTCACTTTTCATCCCTGTTCTTGCCTCGCAGAAATCGAAGCAAAGGAGGCGTGTGACTGGCTGCGGGCAGCAGGATTTCCCCAGTACGCACAGCTCTTTGAAGGTAATGAAAGCACTCACTGAACTCCTACACAAATTCATCATCACAGGAAGGAGAATTGCTTGTTGAAAGCGAGAGATTAATCAACTAGCACAGGAATAACCCAGTTTGCCAACTACTGCGGTTTTCATTTTAAATCTGTTGTGAAATAAAATAATTTGAAAGTTACATTTTGAAGTGAATCGGTGTGCACAGTGTCATCAGCTCTTTTACCAACGCTATCTATGTCACTGCATAGAGCATTCATTTGCCGCTTGCGGGACGATTTCAAGCTAGAGCGCCAGACACATCTGTAGACACCACAAAACAAACAGAACATTGGATCCTTTTAAAAGTTTAATCTCCAAGATCCAACGATTACTTTACAAACATGTCTGCAGTGCTTGACGCCTGAAGTCATGGGAAGAAAATGGTTTTATCAGAGCTTTAAGGGGCTTTACTCCCACATATCTCTGTGTTGAGGCCAGACTTTTGATGTGCCTTGGTGCTATTTTATTTTTCTTGACAGCTTAAAAAAAAAAATAGGAAAACTTCCAAAGAGGGAATGGATAATCATGTCAAAGCGCAAACTGCTCCAAGCTGATATTATGTGTTTAAAACCATATTAATAAATAAATCCATTATTTATATTTTTCACATCTTAAAGCCTTTAATATATTTAAATTCCTGCCCTCGAGAACAGGCTAAGCCGTGTTGAGCCCAGCTCATTGCAGCTTCTGTTTTCCATGAGGCTAACTTCCCATGATTTGGTGAAATGATACATTCAGTCTCTTAAGTTATGTAACAAGCGCCTGCACAAGTGACAGCACTTGAATGAGGCTATTTCTATGCACAAATTTAGTTTGTAGAAATTTTTCTTAATGCATTCTTTGTTCCACAGGAATTTTAGAGAATGGAATTTCAACAATATTCCCCACTTTGTTTTCCTTTTTTTCTTCAGATTCACAGTTTCCAATTGACATCACGCCTGTGAAAAGAGATCATGACTTTCTGGACAAAGATCTGGTGGAAACTCTGTGCAAGTAAGTGAAAGTGGGAGCTGAAATAAAATGAGAACCAATGGAAGAACTTCTACTTGTGGTTTTTATATGGGAATTAATTCAGAGCTGCTCATATTTATTAGCTCTCTTTGTGAAGATTTGTATTAATGTTAAACTAAATACATCTTAAGTGTAAAAGCATTAAAATTAACATTTAAATCTTACTTCAGGATAATTATTCAGTATTTTCCATCATTGCTACCCCAGCCTCTTTTTTGTCGCACAGCTCCCCATTACCAAACATGGAAAATGTCTTAACATTTTACAAGGTTGAAGCAAAGAGAGAGACATCTCTCCACTTTTTACAAATTATCTAGATTTTCCTGTTTAGGGCTATGTTGTGTTATTCAATTTTTTTTTATTCAGAACATCCAACTGGTTTTCTACAGGATTTATTCAGCTCAGTGAAACGGTCATGAAGGAGGGACAGTTTTATTCTTTTTTATCCTCTCAAAAACTTCCAAGAAAAAAAATCTGTTTATTTAGAGTCAATCCGCTTTATTTTTTTATTTCCTGGTATTTTAAAGAAATCAAGCTGCCATATAATCTAACAGCATTCTTATACCCTTTCAAAGAGAAACAGACCCATAGAATAACAGATTCTCCACCCTGCATCACAGGGAGAGTTTTGTGCTTTTCCGTATATTCCTACTGTTTCATGTTAAACTTAGAGGAAGGCAAGGCAATTTTATTTGTATAGCACAATTCAATACATGGGCAATTCAAAGTGCTTTACATAAATTAGATAATAAAATAAAAGAATAATAAAAGCAGAATAAAAGCAAAAACATTTTTAAAACAAAAAAGCAGAATAAAAGCAAATAAAAAGCAGCTAGAGAAGAAAATAAAACAGTTGGATCACAACCATAAGCTAATAATACCTCAGTTAACAGTTTAAATTAATCAGTCAAAGGCAGTTCTGAACATACTAGTCAATTCAGCATTTCAGCACTTTTACAGTTCTGGAAATTTGTTTTCCTGATAGGTGGAGCATAGGAACCAAATGCTGCTTCTCCATGTTTGGTTCTAGTTCTGGGTGTACAGAGTTGGGTTGAACTAGAAGATCTTAGTGGCCTTGGAGGTTGATGTATGTATTATTATGTATTGAGGCGCTGATCCATTCAGTGATTAAAAGAAGGATTTTAAAGTCTATTTCCTGAACTACAGGGAGCCAGTGGAGGGACCCCCTAGCATAAGTGTACTCAGAAGGTTTAATAGTAGGACAGAACACTAAACTTTTATAAAGAGTGAATGACTCCATAATTCCACTCTTTTATGCAACATTTCAAGTGCGCACCTCTTTGAACATAGTGGCAAGGCCATTGTGGGCCAGTCAAGTAATCAGTGACTGAGATAAGTGACTGTTGCAAGATAAACTATTTCATGTTAAACCTAAAGCAAGGCAAGTTTAACATTACAAAACTTAACTAAATTTTTCAAGGACAATATACCTATAGTTTAAAAAGTGTGTAATTTACCTGTATTTTATTGGTTAATATTTTAGGGCTCCAGTAATTTTGCCACATATGGTGTTGTATAAAAAAAAATACTTCATTTTGGCTTTATTTTCTTTTACTAAATTCTGAAATTATAAAATGGAAAAGTTAAAGGCAAGGTGAGTTTATTTTAAGGCAAGGCAAGTTCATTCAGTGATTTAAGGCATAACAGAAGTATTTTAAAGTCTGTTCTCTGAGATGGGGGGATAAGGACTTTAAAACTTAGGTGATGATCTCCACTTAGTTGAAGATGCGAGCAGCAGCTGTCTGATTGATTAGAGTCATCAATTCTACTATAGATACATGCAAGAATGGGGTTTTCAACATCTGCTGAGACATTAGTCTTTAATCCTGAAAATGTTCTTGGGCTGATTGAATGTCAACTTTGTTAGGGTATTTTTATGCCTTTGAAGGTTAAGTCTGACTCCATTATTACGCTCAGATTTTGAGCCTGATTGTGGCTTTCCAGCAGTGTTAACTTAAACTGTTTGCAAAATTTTTAACACTCTTATTTTGGTCCAACAACTATTACTTAAATTTATGTTTTAATTAAAAACTGATATAGCTAAGAAATATGCTAACTGAACATGATAAGATTTAGTAGCAGCATATACATGTCTTTATGATTATGATGAAATTGAGTTGTTTGTTACATGGTATAAAAAAGAATTATCTCTTTTTATAAAGACAGGAAAATAATTTTTGTGGTTTATATTTTTTTGCTTGACTTGATGTACTCTTTATGAAGAATATTGAATCATATGGTAAAATCCGGACTCCACGTTGCTTTGAGTGCCCATGTAATTCATTTCGGGGCTAAAATGAAAACAGCAGTTCAGCAACTACAGTAGCTATGAAAACAATCCAAAGAGAGAAGTAGGCGAGGCATTAGTGGTGCCTCGCACTGCTCAATATAATGGGACTCTAAAGAACCCTAAAGCAACTCATCTAAATTCCAAACTAGCCACATGATGAATAGGAGACAATTAGAAACAGTTCCACCTCAGTGTAATTTTGCCCATGACTTTCCTGCATTGTTATGGTAACGTATGAATAGTCCTTTAGTCATTGATGCCACCAAACAGCCGGGGCAAAAATAAATGCCACGCTGCATACCATCCATGCCTTTGATTGAAGATGCTAGTGCAGCCTCTGATCTCCAACTAAGTGCCCTCTTATTTTAGTGGCCACATATAAAGCTGTTTAGGCGTGTGGAATAAATGTGCCCCCTGCTTGGAAATCCTCTCTTTACTTCTGTTTACAGCTGTTTTTAGTAACAATGATGGCAGCATTTTGTTTTAATAACCACTCTAATCTAAAGCCTCCATCACAGCGTGCCTGAAAAAGAATCTGGAGCAGTCAACTCTGATCATCTTTCCACCAATTCCTTTCCTTTTCTGCAATAAGTCAGAAGTTTCTTTTCCAATGTTTGTGATAAATCTATACATTTATTTTGTGATAAGATTTCTGGTATATTTCAAAAGTAGATATATATCTGAAAGCACTCATCACAGCCAAAAACCTTGTTGCATTTTATCTGGATTTAATTTGATATAACAGTAGAAGTTTCTTGTGAAGAGCAACCAAAGGGGTAAATAGTTAGGGAGAAGTTTAAAGCAATTTAGAAAAAAAACACACAAAAAAAAAAAAAAAAAAAAAAAAAAAAAAATTAGAAGTGTTGTATATCTTAAATGGCACTGCTAGATCCTTTAGCCAAGTGTGCCAATAAATAACTAAAAAGATATGGCTGTCTACCATAACTTGAAGACTATGCAAGGGAAGCATTAATTAGAGTAGCAGTCAACAAGCATGTCTTAACTCTAAAGGCGCTTCAGAGATCTAGAGCATAGATGGGAAAAGCTAAAGCCTTTGCAGCTATTAGTTATGCACTCTTCAAACCAGTGGCGGCTGCTGCTCTCTGCAACGGGGGAGGCTCAAAGGTGTTAATTAAATCATTTTTTTTTTCTTTTTCCCAGCTTTTATTGTTATTACACATTCACAAGTAGAGAGCAAGGAAATTAACTCTCTGCATTCAAACCTGGGGAGCAGAGGGCTGCCATCGTGCAGCGCCTGGGGAAGAGTGTGGGGTTATGGGTTTTTGCTCAGGGAACCAGAGTGGCAGTCTCTGGGAGAGGGGCTTGAACTCAGAACCTCAGCTCTATGCTGATTAGGCCGCCACAACCCTCAATAAAATGCATTACTACAGTACAAAGGGTGAATATATAAATATATAAAAGTATGTTTGCCAATCAGCATCCAGTAGCCAGCTTCAAGATGCATGACATCCTCAATCAATCAGATGCATTTTAGTGCATATTTAATGCAGTTTAATTTATGAAGTTTGAGAATGCATATTTTACCAATAATATTACAAAATGTCCAGGATAGGTTTAGCTTCCTTAGTATTGAATGAGAAATCCCCACTGCTCAAATCTATTATTTATGGAAGAGAAGCAAGAAAATTGTAATTGTTGAGATAAACTCATTGGATATTCTTCTTGAAGTGTGCTACAAAACTTGTAGAGGATACAACAAACTTGTTAAAAAGGTGCTGTGGTCAGACTGAGCCCCGTGACTTTGTTTGACCAGAACACATTCTCATTTGGAGCTTAACAATAACTGTCGGCTTTTTGCTGATATCAAATAAAAACACCCAAATAAATTCATTAAAGCTTCCAGTTGTAGCAAATTAGGTTATTTAACAAAGGCTCCAGAGGCACATTATATTTGTCATCCTATCAAGGTCTACACTAAACTTAACAAAGAAAGCATGTTCTGGGGATTTATGAAATGCACGTTTTTTTAGTTTTTTTTTTCATGGGACAGATTTTTGCTAAACAAAAAAATACAGTTTCGTTGTGCAACCAAGGTGCAAATAGTGCACAGGATGGCTCAAGGTATTAAAAACCACATTTACTAATGATATCTTTGAGTGAGTGAGTCAGACTGTGGTTTAAGCTTTTTTATCTTTTTAATCATAAAATACATCACACAGCCCTTTAAGTCACCATTATCTCAACAGAAAGTAAACCAAATCAATGTCAATTACTGATGCTTATTAGAGTAAAAACATTATATTGTCCAAATGTGTTTCCCTATGGGGTCTGGCTGGGCATCTTCAGCAGAGGCTGATCAAATTAATATTTAAATAGCTCCCAGAAATGAAGGGCAATCTATTTCTGGTAAGGTCATTCAAAAGCTATTTTTAGATTTCTTTGTTTGTTCAGTTGAGTTTTATTCTTTTCTTTCAGGCGGCTTAACACTCTCAACAAGTGTGCTTCTATGAAGCTCGATGTCAATCTTCCAAAGAAGAAGGTGAGTGCTACTTCTGAATTTTTAATACAATATTGTTTTACTTTTTTTGTTTAAAATTACTGTAACAGGTGCTGAAGAAAAACAGAATTTAATCAGTGTTTTTATACATTAAATTTTTTTTAATGCTTTTTCCATTATGAAATAATATTTATACTATGATCAGTGTGATCAGAAGCAACAGTTGCTCAGGAGGTGGGAGTCTGTCCTGTAATCAATGGGTTGCTTGTCTGAGCTCCACTCCACGGTGATGCAAATTCTATGGCAGCCTCACTTCTGTCTGGCATCTGTGGCCAAGGTTTAGTAGCTGTTCATCATCAGGGTGTGAATTGGTTTGTGAATATATATTTATGATAGGATTTTGCATTATCAATGTAAAATCCTACTATATATTGAAAATAAAACATTTTAAGTAATCTTAACTTATAATGATTGTGTTTTCAATGTAAGCTACAATTTCCACATGGAAGAGTGGTGTTCTTGCTTTATCCTCACTTTGCTTAGTTTTGCTGAATTAAATCATGACTGACTGTTAGCAGTCTTGAGTCATTCAGACTGAATATAATCAGAATATCTATCTGATATATCTATCTGATGAATAAGCAGATGGTTTCTTGGTTCAATTTTCTTTAAAATACAATATATGATGTATAATTAGATATTATGTTTGTGTTGCCAGATCGAAGACTCAGATGAAGAAGACCTCTTTGCTATTAGTGACAAATGGACCTTTGAGAGGAGTAGCAGGCGTTGGTCCAGATTACAGGACATTGACTGTCTGCTTAGAAAGCACGGGGAAGGGCAAACCTCCAAGGACGGCTTACCTCTGCACAATACTACCAGTAGGGAGAGTGTTCTTACAGATCTAAGTGAGCCTGAGATCTCATCACTGCACAGTGAAAGCAGCGGGGGGAGTGGTCAAAGGGGCCTTAGCACAGAAGACTCTGACTCCTCTACCCGCACCTGCTCAGATTCTGCAGCAATGCCAGATTCTACTTCTCTCACAATGCCTCACATCCCCAAAAAGTTTACCCACTATGACTCTTTGCCTGATAAACAAGGAAGGACCAGCCGCATTCGTGCCAAAGACTTCTTGAAGCGCATGGAGACACTGAGATCCAGAGGTTCTGTAGTAAGGGGTCGGAAGACATTGGTCATCAGTTCCCCTGTCCTGCAGCAGGAGGCTCAGGCGCTGAAGACACTTAATTGTGTCGAAATCATAAATGGAGATAGCGGAGCTCCCGAATTTGTTTCTGGCAGAGATTTGCCACCCCAGTCTGCTAGTGAGGGTAGTAGTCATTCCAGTGGCAGCACTGTCAGCACACCCAGTTTAAAAGAACGAAAGCCTCACCGAGCTGACCAAAAGCGCAGTGGCATGTATTTGGAAGACTTAGATATTTTCTCAGGAAACCAAATGAACAAAGTTGCAGAACAAAACCGTAGAAATGAATTCTGCTCCTATGAAGATCTAGTGGTCCACATTCCTAAAGACCATAAGCCAGGGACATTTCCTAAAGCACTATCCATAGAGAGCCTGTCCCCAACTAATGGAGCATCCATTAACTGGCACACAGGAAGTATGCACTTGGACTCCACGCTAATTCCATGCAGACAGGAATCCAGGCCTGTCAAGCAGGGCTGCTCCAGAGGTAGCCGAATAAGTGTCTATGACAACGTTCCTGGGTCACACCTGTACGCCAGTACAGGAGACCTAATAGACCTGGAGAAAGAAGACCTCTTTCCTCACCTGGATGATATACTGCTACATGTAAATGGTCTGCAGCAGATAGTGGACCACTGGTCAAAAAATGTACTACCTGGAGGAGACGGGGCAGTGCAGGTGGATGGTGAAAAGGAAGATACGGTACAGCTACAGTCTTCAAGTCAGATCACGTTGGACTTTGAGGAAAACTCAATTGCAGAAAGCCAGACTACTCCTGGGGATGGAGACAGAGATAAAGTTTCTCTAACTGAGACAGAATCTACAAGGTTCAGGGAAAGGAGGGATTCTGGAGTCGGTGCTTCACTAACCAGGCCAAACAGGTAAGATTGAACTTGATCACTTAATAATACAAACATCCAGCTTCACTTTTTATGAAACCAACGCACTTTTTTTCTCATTAGGTTACGATGGCCAAGCTTTCAGATATCCAATCGCATAAGTCACTCAATGACATCACTACAGATTACAAACCAGTCAGCAGGCCAGCTGAGTTTGTTGCAGAAGTTTTCTCTTCTTCGTCTTACAGCAATCATGGAAAAATATTCCATGCCAAACAAGCATGGCTGGACATGGTAAGTGTGACTTAAAGGATACAATGACAATGGTAATGCTTGACATCATTTTAATCAGATGGAAAGAGTTAACCCTCTATTTTCTCAAAATATTCCAAACATGTACTTGTTTGTCTAAAGAAGTTTGGTGGTTTGAATATTTGCCGTCCCCTTCTTTTATTACTATTTCTTTTTAAATAACTTTCTGTTTTGCGTGTACTCTATTATTTACTATAAATTACTATTCATTAATAATAAATTTTAATATTTGTAGGTCTGTGCCAAAATTTATGAAGAGAATGAAGGTACCGGACTATAAAGACAAGAATGTGTTTGGAGTACCACTCATAGTGAACGTGCAGCGCTCTGGGCAGCCCTTGCCACTTGGCCTACAGCAGGCATTGAAATACCTGCGAAGTCAGTGTCTTGACCAGGTGAGTCGCCTCACAAATCTACATTCTTTATGTAGTGTAACAATTACTGAGCAGTATGTCCATGTACTGTAAAATATTTTGCGATTGAACTTGAATGGTGATCATTTGCATCAGCGCAGGGTGGAGTGCAGGAGACTGTGGTAGTAAAGAAGTGAAGGTCTCTCCAGCTCATCTGCCGTGTTAGCTCTGAGCCCCCATTTTCTTTTTCTTGACTGTAGTATATAGATTTTTTTATTAGTTTTTGGAAAATTTGCTAGCCAGTCATGCATAGTGATACCAAAAATATATATATATCATTAGCATCTCCACAACAGGAAGCATCAATGGCATGTTAGGGGGATACATATCTAAAAGAATTGTTCTGGTGTACGACTGCATTAAGTTAGGAGTTTATAAGACATACTTTGCAGATGACATGCATGTATCTCAGAAGTTCTTACTTACTGAGGAAAATTTCAAACTGGACTGAAATACGGATACTGAACGTAGATACCGAACTGAGAAATGTAGTTTTATTTCAAATGAGGATTTAGGAAAATCCGGTACTTTTTTTCCCTCTTAGGATGCTTCTTTTATCTCTGCTGCAGAAGTTGCCTACCACATTAAAGGTCACAGTTGTAACTTGTGTCCAGGACACATCTATTGTTGGCTGGCGTAGCATTACAGTTTCACTCCACTATTGGTGGATCTCCATCAAACCATGAAGAGGATTTGTTTTACAATCCACTCAAGGTCCCAGTCATCTTTGTTACATATGCAGGTGGTTCCTCCATAATTTTTTCTCCCAATCAGATTTTTATTAATATGTCTGGATACAGAACTCCTTAAAATCTCTTTAGCATTAACATTTTTGCTGGCTTAGATTATTACCTTAATATGACCCTAACCTTTATGTTCTGATCTATTTGTTACAGTTGTCTTATGTTGCTATTTAATTCTCTGAGTAAGCAAAGTTTGGGTTCTTTTCAGCTTAAAAATTAGTATTATGTTTTTAGTGAATCTTATATGATTTTCTTATTTGTTAAAGTGCTAAATTGAATAAACGTTTTTGTGATATTCCATTGATTTGAGCTGTACTTTTACATGATGCTGGGGGGAAATGATATGCCTGCTACTGCCCTCTGCCTCTTTGCTAAATGATCTCCCTCTCTGTCTTCCAGGTGGGTCTGTTTCGAAAATCTGGGGTGAAGTCCCGAATTCATGCTTTAAGACAGATGAATGAAAGTTCTCCAGATAATGTAAACTATGAGGACCAGTCTGCCTATGATGTGGCTGACATGGTGAAGCAGTTCTTCAGGGATCTACCTGAACCCTTGCTCACCAGTAAACTAGGGGAGACTTTCCTTCACATATACCAGTGTAAGCATAACTGTCTCTGTTGGAAACCATTGTTTTATCTTTCATTCCACACTGTTAAATTAGATCAACAGAAATATAAAATATTGTGTTTTTTTATGTGTAGATGTACCAAAGGACCAAAGGTTGCAAGCTGCCCAAGCAGCCATAATGTTGATGCCGGATGAAAACCGAGAGGTGCTGCAAACGCTCCTCTGTTTTCTCAGTGACGTCACTTCCTCCGTGGAGGAAAACCAGATGACACCCATGAACATTGCAGTGTGTCTAGCACCTTCCCTGTTTCACCTCAATATTATGAAGAAGGACAATCTATCACCAAAGTAATTTCTCTGCCATTATTGCATTATATCCTATTTGTGATTTGACCTTCTCTACCACGAAAAAACTATATCATTTACAGTTTTCCTACATTCTGTCATCTCATGTTTACTATGACTGTATACAGTTTGGCATGAAGTGCACAACAGATTTTACTTATCCCTTCAGGCTGCTTTAGATTACTCTCTTGGTACGCATTTACTAGAGTTATTACTCTTTTTATGCTGGCAGTATTGAGATTTTGTGCTGTGTATAAACAAATCAAGGGTTTTCCAATAGGGTGGAAAAGGGGTCTACACTTTATTTATTTGGGAAGCTGTTTTGAAAACTTTGCAGTCCTGAACATCTTTTCTCTCTCCGTCATCTCTAGGGCCATGCAGAAAAGGTATGCCACAGGCAGACCGGACCAGAAGGACCTGAATGAAAACTTAGCTGCAGCACAGGGCCTTGCTCATATGATCATGGAGTGCAATCGGCTCTTTGAGGTAGAACCAGTAATTGAAAATTGCAGGCATTTTATGCCTAGAATCAACACCTTAACTTATATTTATCTGCATCTAGTCTCACCTATTATTTGGTTTACCTATCAGGTCCCGCATGAAATGGTTACTCAGTCGCGCAATTCCTATGTGGAGGCTGACTTGCATGCCCCGACGATCGATGAGCTTTGCAGACGGATGGATGAGGGTGATGGGATCTATCAAACACATTTGGACCGGAGACTTCAACATTTCCTTAAAGAGGCCAGAGAAAAGTCCAAATACTGGGTCTCATGCAATAGTTCTGATAACACTGAGCTATACTACAAAAAGGTTGGTGCTCTTATTTTTTTTCTATCTTTGGACTTAACTTGGGTCACTGTTCAGTTTGCTCCTTCTGCTTTCCCTGCCTCTGTAGTTTCATATTCCACTTTTCTGGATCCAAAATGAAACCTGTCTGCTTTGGGGTGTTTCATACCCAACGGGGGAACATTTGAAACTAATTTTCTTGGCCAACTGCATGAAAATCTGTGAATACAATTTTCTTGAACAAATATGTGCAGCCCAATGTTGCTTAGAGGTAGACATGCTAGGATTAGTTAGATGTGTTAGGAATTTGCGAGCTGATCACGATCACAGCATCAAATCCATAAATTCTTCTACTGCTGCATCATGCACAGCATATTGATATTGTATTATTAGGAATTAAAATGAAAGGAGATGAGAAAGTATTATAAATGGACCATTGTTTTCGTGTATGAGGCCCCAGAGATTAGCTTTTTTTTTTTAAATAAAAATGGAAGACAGAGAAATAATTTTAACAAAGGATGACATGGGAATGCTTTTTTAAGAGGTTTGTGGGTGACTTAATGAAATAAAAAAAAGCTTTAATGTAGCTTTAGAAGGACCGTTTCACCATCATACCCACAGCGTAGACAAGGACCAGCAGTGACATTCTCAGCTCTGCCACACTGTCTCCCCTTACCTCTGTTGTCCAGGTGATTTGTCCCCCTATTTTGGGCACTCTGACCAAAACAAACATGGACCAAGTTCAGATAAAAAAATGCATGTCCGCTCAGAAAAAAAAAAATGAATCAACAACTTGATGACCAGTGCTTAAAATCAGTGGCCTTCAAAATAATCAGCTGAAAGTGACCGATCACTTGAAAATTCTACGATTACTTTATTCTACTATAAGTCTTCTTAGACTTATTTCGGTTTGATCATCCCTGGTCATACCAAAATTATACCAAATTAGAACCAACTGATATACATGGGATCAAAACCAAACAAATGCACTGCAAAAACTTGAAATCTAAAAAGGTCATTTTTTCTCGAAATAACTATACATTTACATGTGAAATCAGAAAACAACTATTGCATAGTCTTATTTCAAGTGCATATTATCTATTTATCTTATTTTAAGAGTAGAAATAATAATTCCATTCACAAATCATCGTATTTACCTACTCAAGTTAAGGGTAAATACACTTAATTTAAGATTTTTTTTTTTTCTTTTTTTCGATATTGTTTTTGCTGTGTGTAAATAATGCTATTTCTGAATGATACAAGTCGATTAAGTTATATAATATTTGGAAATATGTCAAGAAAATAATCTGATAATATTTTATTAATAATATAAAATTGTTTGTTTATGGGTATAAAATTGAAGTTGTAAGAGATACAATTCCATTGTGCTCCAATAAAATATGGTTATGAAGTGGCAAGATGGAAATTTAGACACTCCAAATGCAGTGGTTGCCTTAACAAAATCTCCAGAACAATTTTAAGTTAATGTGTTAATTGCTCTTTTTTTTTAGGTGGGGGATGGAAACCCTTTAAGACGTTGGAGAGTGTCTGTGGAAGTGGAAGCACCACCATCGGTGGTGTTAAACCGCGTACTGAGGGAACGCCACATGTGGGACATGGACCTGATTCAGTGGAAAGTGTGTGAGACTCTTGATAAACAAACAGAGGTGTTTCAGTATGTCCTCAGCCGTATGCCCCCTCATCCCAGCAGGGACTTTGTAGTTCTCAGGTTTGTAAAACTAAAAAGAAAAAGAAAAAAAAAAAACACGATATTTTATTTAAAGAGACTTTAATACCTTTTTTCTGCTCCTACTCTGTTTTCTATTTTCTGCAAAGGTCTTGGAGGACAGACTTGCCAAAGGGAGCTTGTTCATTGGTTTCTGTATCCATAGAGCATGACGACTGCTCTCTAATAGGAGGAGTTCGAGCTATGATCCTAGAGTCAAACTACCTTCTGGAACCCTGCGGCTCTGGAAAGTCACGGCTAACTCATATCTGCAGAGTGGACTTAAAGTAATTCTGAATCTCACATAGGATTTTGAGGATTTTAAAGCATAAGCTGTACTTGTTTTTTTTTTTTCTCTCTCTAACATGCATGTTTTTATTAATACTATGGTTTTCATTACAGGGGAAGAACTCCAGATTGGTACAACAAAGCATTTGGTCATCTTTGTGCTGCAGAGGCTGCAAGAATCCGCAACTCCTTTCAACCACTGATCACAGATGGACCTGAAACCAAAATCTGACAGTGTTATGTCAAGTGAATCTAGAGATCTGGACTGAACTGTCGAAATATTGCTAAAAGCCTAACATGTAAGCAGAGAGATGAGGTCAGCGTCCTTAAACAAAAGCACATTTGCATTGGTAAAAGATCTCTGAAAACAGTTCAAGTCTTTCCACTTGCACAGGAGGTTATTTTTAGGTGCTAAGCATAACTCATTTAGAAATTATTTATATTGTCTAGGCTTTCATGTCTTAATTTTATTTTACCTGCATTTCATGAATTAATTAATATTATTTCAATAATATGTGTAATTGTTATTATTGCTATTATTTACAATGTCCAGGACATTCAACCTCTTGAAGGCTTCTGAGAAGCATACATTAATCAGTTCCGGTTTAAATATAATGTAATTTTTTACACACACGTGTTTGTGTATTAGTGTATATTATTATATTCTGTAAATAAAGACAGATTGTAAATTCTGTACATATGAAAACAGGTAAATAGTATATTCTTATGTTAATTTCATGCATATTGATTCTTACATGGTCAGCCTTCTTTTAATTCACATGGTACAAGATTGTAAGCTGGTTTTACCTTTGTCATGTAATGACATTTTTGAATATGTGTAATTTTATCACATGCTGACCTCCAATAGTTGTGGAAAATAATGACTGAAGGTTTGACTTGTTCACACCTGCTTTATGGTACTGACTTATACGGTCAGACACAAGACACAGTCTTGTTTTTTTTTCTTTGTTTAAATAAACTACCTTTATTATGAAATATTTGTGGGTTTTTTCTCTGAATCTTGCTACTGCAGATGCAAGATTTTTCAATATTTTTTCAATATAATGTTTCATAACCTTTAATAGTGCCTTTAAATCTATAGGTAACTAAAAATCTGAACCCAAAATAGGTGAAAGGAGAATGTTTCTGGAGGCTGTATTGCCTTTAAAAGGGTTAAATAATTTTTAGCTTGAAGCCTGCATATACATTCTATATGATGTATATATTTTTTGTTCACTGTGTTGACCTGTGAAAGCTTTGGCAGGCATGCCAATGAAATAATACATTTGGTAGAGCTGAATACTATCTTAACAGTGTGAGAAACAAAATTCCAACAAATTAACTTCTAAGACTAAAGAAATTACCTCAGCTCCAGACTTAGGAGGACCTCTGCTGGTCATTTGACTGAAACACACCAAACACTTATTGTATGAGTAATAAATCTGTTATTAATGGAGAAGTATGCATGACTATTATATTTAATAATTTTAATATTTTAGGTCGAAAAGGGTTTTTTTTAATTAAAAAATTTTGATGTAATTTTTGATTCTAAATAACTGATGGTGATCTTTGCATGTTTTAGGTGGAAAGCCAAACAACATCAAGAAACATCTAATCTTGGAAAAGTTGTTATAAATGGAACAATGATCAAAACTTATACGTCAGAGAATTAAATTGTTTCCTTTTTAATTTTCCAATGATGATCAGATATTGTTTTTTATCAATAATCAAATGTAGCATGAAGTTTAGTAATGTATTCAAATTCCATTTCGTTAGACCTCAACCCTGTTTTCTCTAGTAAATATAATCTATAATAAGTTAGTTAAATTACCTGAAATTAATGTTCTTTGCATTACTTTGCTGAAAAATGGTAAATCTTAAATTCTTGAAAACAACTTTCTCTTCTAAACACAAAGGTCAGCTTAATAACGTGGCATTAAATGATAATAAAAACAACAATATATTTTAGTTTTATAACTGTGTTAACGGAGCAATGTGTTTTACTTTAAAGCGGATGGGAAAATTTAAAGCAGCCCTATGTGATCTGGTCCAAATGATCAATTACTTTAAAGTGTAACTACAGGTTCCACTGTGATACACTTACAGATATATTCACCCAAAATTTAAAGTTTTGTGTAATTTCATTACATAAACTTCCAATTTTTTAGACAATTATAACACAAACCTATTAAATAAACCTTACATAAGGCACATTCATTAAATATTAATGAATGTACATTGTGTAAAATTTGTATATACTGTAGCTTATTTATAAAAAAAAAAATACAAAGTTGTCAGGTATTTGGAATTAATAAAGTATTCTTACTTAAAATTAATACTAATGAGTGCATTTGTTTAAAATACATAAAGTTTATAGTTTGATTTGCGTAATAATGAGGTTACAAGTGTAATGCACTAAAATGCATCACTTTTCATTTAATATGCTAACAGTCTGCATAGCTGCAGATCGATAGAGGTCCCATATGTTTTTATTGGGATTTTATGTGATAGACAGATCTAAAATCATATGCTTTTTTGAAATGTATGGAGAGGGATGCAATGTTTCAGACCATTTAACAAATAAATACCAAAAACTTGTTGCATTTGTGTTAAGCCTCCCTTATCCTTGTTCCCCAAAATGAAATTCATAGCTACAAAGGAGTAATCTTATGAATACAGTTCTTTTAAACCAGATGTCTGCGTCCTGCAGCTCTGGAACCTCAAGTGGCTTTTTGTAACTGCTATGATTCTTAGAATTGGAAACATTATTAAAATAGCAACTAATGTAGTATGTTAAGGAATACTACCCGTAGTTTTTGTTTTGTTTTATTTCTAAGACTATGTAATTGAATTTTTAGGACAGACAGACAAAGAAAACTGAGATGCAGTATGTCTTTCGATCCAGAGTTTCTTATCATTAGCATGGAACTTCTTTTTAATATCAGATGATATCCTATGGGGAAAAAAAATCCATGGTTCATCTTTATGAAACGTTTTATTTTTTTCCTTATGGTAAAAGCTAAAATGGCATATAAACTGCTGGTTGTTTGAAAAAGCAACAGGTTTCCCCTATCAGATAAAAAAAAATCACTGAAAACTAAAAAAAATATATAATAAGCTATTTAATTAAAATGTTAAAATGTGCAGCTTTAACTAACCTTTTCTCAGACAGACCTTTTAGGGATGCCGATCCCTGTTTTAAACCCTCAGATAGATCAGATGAGCGTGTTGAAGTAAACATGTGCAGGTCAGTAAAAAAAAGTTATGAACACTAGTTTAAGTATCAAACATCATTCAAATTTCAACCATCTAATGAAGAAATTTTCGAAAAGCAGAGGCGTTACCTGCACCAAGATAATTTTGATCTTTATTTTTTATTTTTTATATTATTAGGAAGCTATCAATTTTTCACATGTTCTAAAAATGTAATCCAAAATGCCTAATTTAAATCAAACCCAGGCAGGGGCAGAGCTAGATGGGGGGCCAGGGGTGGCCATGGCCACCCATAGCCAATCATTAGCTATCCCTGTGGCCACCCCTACCATTTTTACTCCCTCTAATACAGATAGTGACAGCAGTAATACTACCACGTGGAATATTCAAATCATTTTAATTTTCAAAGATGATAAGTACATCAAAGATGATAAGTACGGAACTTATGCTCTTTTCAGAACAAGATTTTGTGTTATATAGGGTAAAGAGAAAACGTGTCTCTGCAAGTCATCTAGGAGTCTTCAGTGAAGTCATAGATAAATAACAATTTTAATAAAAATTTATAAAATAATTAATTTATGCAGACATTAGTACTTGCAACTATCAAATTTATGCAGAATGTTTATTAATACAAATCGGTAACTAATCACACTGGAAAAGATTTACACCCCAGAACTCCAAAGTGAAAGAATTTTATCCACTATACTGTTTGTTTAGAAAGCACAGATGCTTAAATATATTTTTGTAAGCAAAGGCTGTAGGAAAGTATAGGTTGTCTTTATGTAGAAAATATGGATTTTTTGCTCATTAATTTTCCTGTTGGAACAGTGTAGATTGACCCTGAGGCTCTGGCGCTGACCCACTTTCGGCCACCCCTCAGAGTACATTGGCTACTGCCAGGCCACCCTTATAAAAATTTTCTGGCTACGCCCCTGAACCTAGGGTTATTATTCAGTAAAGTTATAGTATAGCTATAAATGCTTCTCTAATTGTATCTTCTCTGCTCCAGTTCTGGAGCTGTTCGGATGCGCTCCATGGAGCACCCAGTGATTGTGCTGAACCGCCAGGGGGCGCCAACATGGCAGCAGCTGCGGAGAATCCAAAAGAGCCGCACATAGTCACACAGCTTTGTGTTCACAGCGCAGGTCAGTCAGCTCGCTTAACCTGCTGCTACCAACAAAAAACAAAACCACAGCCGAACTCTCCACATTTGATTTCTTCTCGGAGAAAGATGCCTCTTTTGGGGTTTTGCTTCTGTTTTTCCCCCATTTTTTCTTAAGTCTGTTAAGTCTATCCCTCTCTCTCTCTTTTTTTTTTTTCTTTAACGCTTTATTGCAGCAGGGTAATTAAGTACCACTAAGAAAGCTCTGATCAGATCAGTCTTTTTTGCAACCTCTGGGTTTGCATGGAGATGCCAAGCGAGAACCCGGTGCCAATGCGCGGCTCGGACCGTCAGCCTCCTCCAGGTCACGGACAGCGCGGAGCTGCGCTCTCCTCTGCTGCCACCGAGAAGCGCCTGATCATGTCCGGCTCAGGTTCAGTGCTTTTACCGGGTGGAATGATCAACCCTGCGGTTCCCATCCGGAATATCAAGATGAAATTTGCTGTTCTCATTGGACTCATTCAGGTCGGCGAGGTTTCCAACCGAGATATCGTGGAAACGGTGCTCAATCTGGTGAGTACCTTCCACATTCCCCCCTCTATGACTGGACATTATTTCTCTGCAGTTATTTTCCAAAGCAAATATTGCATATTCTTTCTACACTTTTTTTGTGACAGTTATAAATGATTTGCTGTTATAAATGATCAAATTGCTGTAACATCAACATTACTGTCACTCATGTTCACTGCTCTTGGAATGAAAAAATAAACAATGAAGTCATTTTCAAAGTTTTTACCTTATGACAAGTCCAAGTTGTTTTGTTTTTGTTTTATCAAATTATTTTGGTGATTAGAAATGTGTAATATAATGGTCACTATAGTTTTCAGGTGGCTTGCATCTGTTGCTTCTGAGAAAGGAATCAAAGGGTCAATACTGTATAATTATATCCTGGATTAGGCACTAGCTGTTTGTTGAAAGTCTATAACTGCTGCAACCCTCGGGTAAGTTAGACATTCTCAGGATACAATAATTAAGAGTTAAGACACCACTGTTTTATAGTATTTAAATAAAATCATACAGGCAAGCATAAATGAGTCTAATAGTATTATCTTCACTTAAAGAAAATGTCTTGCATCCCCTAATTAGTACTTTATGGTACAGGATATGAATTGTATCAAGGGAAGTTCTTGAATGTTTTAAGGATTCAATGTTTTATTATCATAACATCTCACATTTGTATGATTTGGTATGAATTTTGGACTAAAGTCCCAGTTCAATGAGGATAGTATTTAAGAAAAAATAAAAATAAAAATTGGTGGATGAATTAAGTGCAGCTTGAGTTTAGCAGTCTAGCAAGAGGAGAAACTGTTTCTGAGCCTGGTGGTTTTGCTCTGGACGCTCCTCAGCCACCTGCCTGAAGGGAGGGGCTGGAACAGTCTGTGTGCAGGATGGGTGGAGTCTTTTATTATGCAGAGTATCTTACTCCTTCATATTGATGTAGGGTTTCTGAAAAGGGGGACACTTTTTTGGGGGGGGCTGACGGATTGAGTGCACGGTGTGTTTTAGACTACGTGCTGCACTGTAGTCGACCAAAGTCCCGGAAGATTTTGAAATGCCCCATGGACATTTTTTTTAGGTATGAATAGTAGGACATGTCCAGGAAAAAGAGAACATCCGGTCATCATGTCTTGATGTGTAGAGGTTCGAGGTTGAGGGATGGCTGCTTCTTACAGTCCTCTGTGCAGCCTTAAGGGCTCATTATGCATGACGCACGGACAGGCCGAGCAGAAAATGAGCGGCCCGTCACAGCTTCTGCAGGATTTATACTCTGTGCGGCTTTCTCCCTGTTCATGCAAGCTCCAGGGGCCGTGTTTAGCAATAGCAAGCTAGCAACAGACTACACGAGGCAGTAGAAAGCAAAGTCATTTACAACTTTATCAAAGCCTCTTCATACTGTTCAAGACTGACGGTCATTTCTTTCCACAAAGCGTTGATAGTGGTGAAAATTCTGACCTAGATCACGGGATGTCTCTCGATGTTTATATTGGCGACCCCTCACCAGCAGAGGCTGCTGCTAGCTCACCATGTTTTCCCAGCGTAGTCATAAATTTTCTTAGGTGCTCAATGCAGAAATTTGCTGAGTTCGATTTCAGGGGCTGTATCCTGTTATTAGCACCCAGAACAGTAGTGAGAAGTTTGGTATCCATTCTTTGCCTGCTTTGTGTGTCAACTGTCATGGTTACTAAGTGACAGAGAGTTTGGGTGGTGAAAGCTGGAGAAGGCTCGACATGTTTGAATCCATAGCCAAAACTCTTTCAGCCTCCTTATTTTCACAGACCTTCAAGGACCTGGTCTACCTGGACCTGTTCCTTGGAGGATGCAGCCTCTAAAATCGAATACACCTATTGTGTCCGCAAGGAGGTGGAAGCCCAAGATGACATAATATGTCCACTTGGACCTCCCGGACGCTTCAAACATAAACCAATCTTAAACCACCCTCTGCATAGGAATCCTCTCAGCAGCAGTGCAGCTGCCATACCACATGGATGGGGTGCAGACAATGCTCACCACTGCACAGTGATTACTTAAAAATTGTCAGCCTGCTGTAATTTCCTCCCATACACATTAAATACCTGATTCTTTTTACTTGGATGCAGTAGCTTAAGCAAAGTGCAGCATGTGGCGTGGCTTCTTTATGCCAGTGGAAAACAAAAGGTATAGAGCTAATGGCATCTCATTAAAATCCATTTAAAACTATAAGAACATTCTTATAGGATGTCTGAGACTTTTGGATTTGAGACTTTTAAAAACAACGTTTTAAAGTTGGACGAATGAACGCATCTATCAGCCACCGACGGTAGACTCAGCCTTTTAACTAGGTAAAGATGCAGCCCAAGAAAAAACAAAAAACCTAATGATGTTTCTAATGGTATACAAACTCCTTCCAACTGCAGCTTTTTTTCCAGTGCAACTGTGTAGCACCGATTTATCTATTTGAACTTGAGACAGAAAGAAAGAAGTGATCCAAATCAGAGACTAGCTGTTTTTTTTTACTTATACCGCTGAACAAGAGAGTGTTTATGTGTGTTTACTGTTACAGATTTGATTTTAACACAACAAATACAAAATAAAAAAACAGAAAAAAATTAAGGAGAAAAATTCTTACCTTGATGGAAAGCTATGCTCTTTCAATAAAAAAAAATAATAAAAAAATTCAGATCAACAAATGAATAACGTAAAAAAAAAATGCAATGTTTCATAACATAGTCAGAACTACTGGAAAAGAGGAAACTATTCCAACAGGATGAAACTTATGCATTTCTGACAAAAAAAAAGAAGCATTTTCACCTTATTGGGTTTTGCAGTGTGGGCAGGTGGTTAACAATATTATCAGCGGTGCAGAAGACGTGCTCTGAAGGGGTGCTTGTCTTTGCCCACAAAGTCAACTGCACAAATACATCGTCCGGTGGGAAAATTCTTACATATCTCCCAACATTAATATGTTTTATTTCTTATAACCAGCCAATGCATGTTTTTGATTTTTACAATTCATAATGACTTTTGAATGTTAACAGTGAAGATTAATATTTGTACATATCAGGCATGTTCTCAATAGAGAACAGTGTCAAACATTATCCAAAGCTTTTACAATAAAATCTTTTCTAAATGATATTTGTGCAATCTAGTATCAAATGAAAATATGACTAAACCACTTCCCACCTTGAGCTTTGACCATCTGCAGGAGTACCCCAGTCTGTTTGCAGTAGTTGGCCTCTCCTTGTTAGCACACTAGAGATTAATTACAACCTGTTCTAGCTCAGCAGAGACCCACTTTGTGGAGCAGAACAAATTGTAGCCCTCGGCATGTTCAGACATGAGAGTTATGCTGCAGCAGCTGAAGTCACCGACACCTTGCCCCTTCACAATTCGTGGTAGTGTTATCAGAAGGAATCAAACTGAAGTATGATGATTTCGATTTTGTTTAAACCAAAACCTGAGGGCAGTGATGAGAACTTCCATTCTTTGTTCCTTCTTTTCTACATGATGGATTAACTGCGCGAATGGCTTTTAGTTAGGTCCATGTTTCATTCCAAACTCCTTCGTCCATGTTCTTCAATGCAAAAACGAACTTTAATAAAGGAGTTCATTATTTAAACTCTATTTTTTGAAGTTTCTAATCAAACGAGTTTCAAACTTTTGAGTGATAGAGTTAATTAAGAGGTTTTCAAAGCTCAGACGCCTTTGTTTGTAGATGTCAGTGGAATTAGATTGTGATTAGCAAGGTAAGTTTGACCTCAGTCCACGGGATGAAGGATTTAGGTAGCTCAGTGATTGTGAGACAGGATCATAGTTGTTATTCTATTTTATCTTAATTAGATTATAATTCTTAACCACACCTCCAACTAAAGTAAAGAAAAAGCTTTTAATGCAAAGAAAATTATGTAAAGTTATTTGACACAAATATTTTTTTTCCATAAAAATTGAACTTAGTTTTTAAAAAATCTGAAGATTCCAAGACTAGAATATTATAACCTTTATTGTATAATTCATAGCATGTAGTTAACAATGATGAAATGTCTTTTTGTTCCATTAGTCAACATTATAATTTGAACATACTGTATGTCTTTTAAATATGGCTTATTCAATCTTTGCTTTTAACAAAGTGTAAAACTATTCATATCATTATCATAGTCACCCCAGTTTTCTGACTTATGAGACAATATTGTGAAGATAAAGTTATTAAAAACAAATACTTTTCTGAAATGCTGACTGAAGAAAGATTCACATCAAGTATTCTGAATTTTTAAAGTTAGTAACTTAATACAAAAGATGTTTTCTTTTATTTTACAGCTTTTATCAATGCTATATAATTGCTCATATAATCAAGTTTATTGTAATTATATCATGTCTAAATTTTTAAGTTTTACTGAAAAAAAAAACATGTTTACTCCAGATTGTCCTGAATTGTGGCAAAACATCTTTATGTTTTTCTACCTCACTGCCAGTCTTTTCATTTTAGCGTAACAGCAACTTGGACAAATTTGTTATCCATTCAGTGAAAAAGAAAAGCTATCGTATAAACAAATGACCTTGTCAAAACTAATGCACCTTGATTTTTTTCTTGAGTTTGTAACCTTCCACAGGATTGTCCTTTTGTACAAACAACAACAATTTGCAAAAAAAATCTACTGAAAGTGGTGAGTGTTTCTTTTGGAGGGATTCATATGTGTGAATGCTTGAAGTAGGCTAATCGAATAGAAGGTTGACTTTTTTATTTGACAATAAAAGCAATAAAATGTGAGCAATATTTTTTTTTCTATATTTAAATCATCACACAGCTTGGTAAATGAAACTTCATCTACATGTGGAAACAGGGGCAATGCATTGCCCTAATATGGCTAGAAGAGCCCCCACAAAGTATTTGCACCCCCACCCCCTGCTAGGGCTACAATTCCAAACTATATACCGTATTGGTCCGAATATAAGACAAGGTTCATTAAAAAAAAAATGAAAAGAAAAGGTCGGCACATAATATAAGCAGAACAAAACAAAGTATACAGGCTGACAGTTGTCTGGGGTCGCTATGCGAATGCAACAGCAGACGCGCCAGTTTTTAGTAAAGCGAGTGACCTCACTGTGGCTGGGGTTGTTTTTTTAATCACAACTGAGAAGAAGTGACAAGGATGCTACAAATGGAGAGTCGCAGCCCAGAATGGAGTGGATCAAAAGTCAGACAAGTTTGTAGCAAAGTTCAGACCGCATCAAGTTGAAGTGTTGCAAGATTTCAAATAAATGTGTCATTACTGTGTTTTTTTGTTCAATTGCACAAATCTTTCAGTGTAATATTATTTAAATGAAATTTTATTAAAACAGACTTTTTTTTTTCTTTTTGGTCTTCTTGTTTTGTTCCCTGGTCCTGGAAAGAGGGCTCGTTTTATAATCAGGGTTGTATTATATTCAGGTCAATATGGTAAATGCCTGTGATTCAGCAATTCACAGGTATTTGCGTTTTAGGTTGTCGATACAAAATTAAGATTAAATTATTATACTAGATAAGACAGATGATACAGACTTGTTTTATCCCAGTTATTAATTTATTAGATCTGTAATTATAAGGCACTGATTTGATTTATTCTGAATCTGAGAAGCAATTCAGCGAAAAAGCAGCTGCTGATATTGGTTCTCCTAAGTCACATCACATCATTGGCTAAGCCAGTGAGCAAAAATCAGACCTAACAATCCCTCTTTAACCTTAAGAGGACACTAAATATTGGTTTTTAAACAGACAATTAAGAGTTCAACAAATGTGAACTAAATTGTAAAAATAATGTTTTAGACAGTGCTTAGACTGATAGATGTGTTTTCACTTTGGATGTTTTGTTTTCATTTGTGCTCTAAGTTTAAGTCATAGTAAATTACTTTATGTAATAATAACAAATTCTCACACTTAAATGGCTATTGTTTACTATATTCCATATTATTACCCAATAACAAATATAGTTGAACTTTTTCTAATACGGTCCAAGATAGTTAATGCCTAATCGATTAAAAAATGAGGCCATATCATGGATGACTTCTTTGTGGGTGGTTTTTCTGTAGCTGTCAGTCGGCTCCTCTTCAGTCAGTTACAAGCTTAAATACGTATTAAATCATGTCCTGTTTCAGTTTAATACAACACTTTTTTTCTTTATTGTCTTTCCTAAAAGTCTGTTTTGGATCATGCTGTTTTGGATCATTTGTTATCTCTACTTTTGATTTATTTATTTTTTTGCCCTGCTTTGACATTGAGGGTGAAGAACTTAATTCGCTGTGGCATTAAACACACTGCAGATCAATTTTGAGATACATTATACTCAAATATTAAATGTGTGTTTAATTAATTGAAAACCGGAGCCTCATGCCTTGCTGGTACACTGTTGCTCTTTGTATTTACATCCCTCTGTAGGGCAGGTTAATAAAGGATTATGATCTATCTACATGGAACAATTAAACCTCATTTAAATGTAGTCATATCACATGCTGTTGTTGTATCTTACATGTTCCTAATAATGCATTTAATTTTGTTTTGATTAGAAATACCAGTATCTACATGAACTATTCTTTACTCTCTAACCCTTTTCATACTTTTCCATTTTAAACATTTGCATTGGAGGGGAGTATAATAGGCAAACAATGTGCTTCCTCAGTTTAGTTTATTCAGTTTGGAGCCATTCGTTTTCCCCCAACCTTATTTCCCCTTTCTCTGATCTACTTCATGATAATCTTCTCAGGATTTGAGGGAAAATTGAAAATCTGACGCTGTGCAAATTTGTTTATTTAAAAGTAATTTAATTCAGCTGTCAATTGACTCAGGAACATGCAGATAATGCAGTTCCTTGTCCTCAGTCAAGGACAAAGGAAAGGATTGCAACTTCTGTCTTCTGCCTTGTCTAAAAAATACTTTAGGTCGCTTGAAAATTAGAGCTTAACTGTATTACATTAGCAGTTTTTTTCCCCTACAAATTATTTAAAAGAAAATAAGCCACCAAAATGTGCCTTTATCTCTATTTGTTATGCAAATTATCAAGTTGTTAGTAATAGTTTAGTCAAGTTTAAATTGAATTTCATCATTCAAATATTTTGCTTAGATTGAAATATAGAGACATTTTCCTGTTATTTGTCAACCTTTTTATTCAGCAAAAATAGCTGCTTGGTACAGAATCTTTTGATATAACGATACCCATCAGTGCCTTTAGGAAATGCTGAAGAAGGAGGTCAGATGGCTTTCCAAAAGCCACAAGTCTGTTATCTTGGTTTCACCCTATGGTCTCGCTCGTCTCTTGCTATGCTGATTTGTTTTGCTCACTCACGCGTTGCCACCCCAGAGAGATGCCAATAGTATATTATTTGGCTGCTGCCTAAATTAGTGTCATGGCTCATCCCAGGAAACATCTCCCAGCTCAGTTGGGTGTATTTTACCAAGAGAGCAACTAACACATATTTGAGAGAACTTTATGTTTTAAGACTTTTTTAATAGAAATGTGCTGCTTTGCCGCAGCTCAGGGTGATGAAATATGTGAAAAGTCTTGTTGAAAGGGATGACAGAGATTTAGACTGGCTCAGAGATAACAGCGAGGTTTATAATTACATTTTATCTCTTCTCCCTGATGTTTAGAATTGAACCATTTCTTCATGATGATAGAATGATTATGGGATTTTTCTTTTATCTGCAGTTTTATGCTTTTTGTTTGGTTGAAATATCTCTAAAAGCCCCTCTTCTATTTTCTTTCAAAGGATGTCTGATAGTACTGTAGCTGGAGTATTTGGGAATATTTCCAACAAAAAAATTATATAAAACAGCAACCATTAAAAGTATGCTTAAAATAAAAAAGTTATATTTGAGACAGTAGAGCATAGGTTAAAAATCTTTCCAAAAAATGAAGGCCTTAATATTTTGTACAATATGCTGCATTAAAAAAGACATTCTTACTTAATAAATACATGTTTTCTCACACATTATTAAACTTAGTGGACAGATAAAACAGGATACATTTATAAAACATAACAAGACAGCAACCAATAAGGGTTGAATAGATTATGTGAAACACTTATGATTTTCCAAAGCCACAGATATACAACTTTCATTACAAAGTATGTTCTCTTGAAATACTATTAGACTGCAATTGCAAATTCGTTTTTGCAATTGCAGCATTTCCATTAAAGGAGAAATCTGGTCATATTCAGAGTACAAACTTCAGAAAGTAATTTTAATATGAAATTATTACATACCGTTCAATAAATGATAAGGGTTTTTAATTAAGATTAAACCGATGTATTAAAACATCCAACTGCCATGCGCATAGGCATTGTCACTTTAACTATAGCTCTCGTGAATTTCAATGGTGAAGTCCTCTCGAAATTCGACATAATTGTTGTTGATTGCAGATGTGTTTAGTAGTTCCCATTGATTTTGCTTGTAAAGCAAAATCGATGGGAAAGGAGCTAGGCTTACCGCCCCGTGACGTCACGAATGGAAGATGTCAGGAGTAGGATGTTACTATATTTGGGCAAAAATGGCCGCTCCTGGGCTCAGTAATCCCAACAAAAATTACTGTTTTTTATTTGTTACTGATTAACGCTAAATTCATTGATTCACCATGAACGTATTTGTTTTAGGTATAGATGATCATTCCTTGCTGACTTCTCATTAAAGGAGAAGTCTGGTCAGCGACGAATAATTAAAGGATCATTCATACTGTAATATGTGGCCAACATTTCGGAGAAGAATGTTTTCAAGGTGATTTGCATAATAACGTGTTGTCACAAACACCAGATAAAGCATTGGGACTTGATCAACCGCCGATACCACACCGAAACCTCACAAACCGGTAGGTGGCATTAGTGTTCTTTGACAAACATGGATGTCTCCAGTAAAGCACATTCAAATTAAAATTACTCTTAATTAAAAACACTTCTAGCTTTTAGAAATAGATAAACAATTTCCTAACTAAATATCGTTAATGTCTGTAATGTCTGATTTATTGAGAAAAAAAAATAGATCCCAGATCAGAGTTGGAAACTGCCAAAAATGTAGCTAGCTTTTGTTATGTATACATTGTTTAATTTTCTGTTTGTCGTTGAAGTTGAATAGCTGACGTGTTAATTGATTGAATAAAAAAATTACATCAATAAATAAATCCTAATGACATTAAACATCTATAACTTTTTTTTTTCCAAATTCCTATTTCCTAATTATGAATTGAAAATTTATCAAAAAATTTAAATTTTTTGCAATCTATGTGATCCATGTGCTCAAAGACCACGATAAGATGATAGTGGACTGAAAATATCAAGCCGGTTAGGTGTTAAAAACGTTTGAACTTTTTTTTTTACGCACAAAGAAATACTTATGTATCCAACAGTAACAGCAACTCCATGTAATGTTTGATAGTCCAGCCTACATTTGACCATGTTAAACTTAAATATTTATATAAATCTGTTATAAAGAAACTCCAAATTCTGTCAACAAAAAGGACAAATGCTACGTAATTTAGAGGAAAGAAAAGTTTTACTAGATTTACTTTTGTTTAGAAGCATAGATGAAACATAGCTAAATCCCAGCCTACATGCTAGTGTTCGTCACATAATGGTAAGGCCCTATATGCTCATTTCTATGGAGATGAGCTTCATCTCGGATCATGCAAGCCTAATTCATATTTGTTTGTGCAGGAGAGAGACAGCACTGCAGCATGGTGCTTCCATCCCTGTGAGATTGGAAAAAAGCAAAGCAAGTCTGATAACATCACAGAGTGGTGTAAATAACATCTCTGGCTCTGTGAAGAGTATGATCATTGAAGAACATAAAAAACAATGCCTCTTTTGTATCCAAAAAGTATGGTGATTTGTTAATAAACTGAAAATGCAAATATGCAATGATGGCATGAGGTAGATTATGTTGAAGGTGAAGAGTACTGTATATAGAATATACATAAGCTTATATTTGACAGGAATAGTTTTGAATAAATGAAGACTTGGATATGAAAGTAGATTCATATTGGACACATTTGACTGTTGTTTAGCTAAAAAATCCTTTATATACTTGTATGTCTTTACACACATTTTGGATTAGAAAAGGTTCCACCATTGCAACTTTATATCTTTTTATTTGGCGTCCTGACTAAATGATCAACATTTAGAAAATGGCTGAGCTGTTAACTTTGATCTCATTCTTTTTAATCTCTAAACTGGCTTGCTAAAATAAGATTTCCATATGCATCTGCTTTTTTTTATTGCTCAAGGGTTTGCAGTTTGTTCAAGTCAGCAAAGAGAATTATACATAGTCATTTATTTTCAGCTTTTTGTGCATGCAACTAAAAATATTTGTCAGACACCTTTTTCCAGTACTTTCCCACACATGTATCTACTCCAGTCACTTTGAATGTCATTAGACTTTTTGAAAAGGCAGTAAAGCATGCAATTACAAAAACATGTTAGATTCTAGATTGTCCTTTATTATTACAAATTAAAATGTCCGCAAGTTACTGTTCTTACAAATACAGGCTATGATTTAGTAATGTTGTGTTTAAAATTTTATGTGTAAGGTTATAACCTATATTTTTTCAATTGAGTCTCTCTTTTGTGAATCAGGTTAAAAGATACGAAAATGTTTTGCTGCATGGCACCAACAAATACACCTAAACAGAGTTTCCTTTCATAGTGGCTTCTCAGTAAACAAGGGAAACAGGTATTCTTCCTTTTAATAGAACATCTTACAGAAGAAAGCCAACTCGACTGGCGCACCGTGAGGCATGGGGTCCATATTAAAGGAAGTGACAGATTTATCCCCCACTCTGGCACATGAGCCACTAGGCAGTTAATGACGTGTGCTCTGAATACAGATTTCTGTATTATGACTGACAAAGCAGGCGTTGTTGATTGCATGATTCCGCTTTGACTATGTTAGGTTTTCATTTACACTTTGGTCCCTTTGGTTTTTATGTGCTAGTCTGCTGTTGCCTGCATGTGGATTACCCGTGTACTGTATGTTAAAAGAAAGCTCAGCCGAGATCATCCTGCTCCTCTGAACTATTGAGTCCAGTGAAGGCTTTAGATTTGATAATTAAGCATAAATCTTTTGATAAATTTGCTGCAGCAATTCTGAGTTTTTTTCCATTTCTTTCCTGTGTTAAAGGCTATGGACTCTTTAAGAGTATGATCACGGACAGATTTAATGTAGCTGAAATAAGAGGGTGATAATGAAGGGCTTAGTAAGAGTGAGGGATTTGGATTACAATTAATACTAAGGTATTAGTTTAATGAATGAAGACACCATTTTTATATAGTATCTCCCTTGACACAATTTACCTGGATATTTATTATAATTATTCACTTACTGTCTTCTCATTTTTTTAAATATTGTAGCTAAATGGATCAAATTCTATATTTTTAATGCCTTATACTTTGTGATACTGCACACTGTTACTCAGTTCTAGAGTGAACAGATCTGAAGACACAAATGTTGGAAAACTACGATCCTTATAAGAGAAAATGAGCTGTGCGTTTCTTTTATGACTACTTTTACAGCATAGCTTTACATCGTGCTCTCATGCCATCAGATTGTAATGGTTTTGGTTCTGTTTCAGTTTTTGTTTTTTGAGTTTTCAGTTTCACTTTCATTCATGTTTTTCTGTGTTTTCTACTTTCCCATTTTGTGGCGTTTTCTGGTTCTTATGTATTTCTTGCTTGCCCTCTATTGCCTCTTGTGTCGGGTTCCTTTCCCCCAGCTCCCTTCTAGATTCTTCTGTGCACACCTGCTCCCAATCTGCTGATTAGCCTGGTCTTTGTTCAGTCTCCCATTTATACTCCTCTTCAGTTACTGTTTGCTGGTTCCTCATCCTTTCTTCGCTCCTTGTGTGTGTTTTCCCTGATGTTCCTCGGTACTTTGGTAATTATCTATTTTTCTTTCTTTATTTATTTATTATATGTATTTTCTTTCCATTATCATATCCATGATATTTTTAATTTATGGCCCTCACTTGTTTTTGTTCTGAACGTGTGGCATGTGCGCAGTTCTGAGACAATGACCGGAGCTACTTTCTTCGCATTTAGAAAATATTTGTGTATTTCATTTTTTTTATTTTTTTTTATTTTATTTATTTTTTTTTTTTGTAATTTGACTCAGTTAAATGTGGGGCACAGCTTCAGTTCGTGGGGCAGCAGAACAAAAGTGAAAAGTGCAGGACTGTTAAGCAGCTCGTCAACCCAGGTAAACGCACAGTAGTTTATTTTAAATATACAGGTGCGCTGTATTATATCTGATTTAATCTTGAAATTAAAAGAAAAGGTTAGCAACTGCCAGATGGTTTTCTTACTCATTCTTACATAGCCATCTGTAAAATCTGTGCTGGAAAGAAAAGGAAAATTGCCTGTCAAAAATGTAAGGCAAGTGGATAAAGCACACTGTATTTTCCCATCATAACGGACTTGCAAGCTTCAAACTGACATATGCAAATTAAAGCCTGTTTTAAAAGGACCACACTTGAATATGACAACACCAAACAGTGATTTTTGATTTCTGTTGTTTCTCTTGGCATGACGGTAACTTTTTTTTTTTTTTTTTTACTAATATCCACTTTGTTCATCTTACCAGAGTATACCAAAAACTTCTTAGTCTCTGACATATACAGATGTTTACCTTAATGCAAGCATATCTAGATGCTTGATAAGATTAATGATCATTAATCTGCCCCTATAGAAAAATAGTGATATAATGCCAACATTTCTTTAAATCTTGTATTTAGTCAAAATCATTAGAATGGAAACAAATATTTTTCATATTTCTCAGTAGCCTACCTATAACAAAGACATTTCTGTTCACTAAAAGTCCCTAGTGCTGGCAGTGTGTACATGATAAAGGGCTTTATCAGTGTAAACTGACACATTGTGAGGATCATGATGCCATCCTGTTAAATGTGAAATGTTTGTATGGGGTTAAATGGTGGAAAACTAATAGTGTGCTACAGGGTGAATATGGTGTAAGCTGGATGTACTTTGCCTTGAAGGAGGACTAAAAGAAAAAGCTGAATAATGTTGATAAGGCCTTTTGCAATCTGTGGTACAAAGTGGTGGGTAGAAAAACCTTTAAGACAGACTCTGTTTACTGTGAAGCTGTGAAAAAAAACAGGTCAGTTAAGCTCTTTTTTTTTTATCAGTGAAACACTGAATAACCCTTACAGAATAAACTCATAATTAAAGGTCTGCCCTATCGGCAAGTACAAATTCAAAACATATTGGTGCTCTGGCACATTGATTACTGTTAGAGATGCAGGTTATTTATTAATGAGTGATCCTTATGGTTGATTTAATTGATTATCTAAAGATTAGTTTATAAGCTGCCATTTTATTAAAAACTTGACTTTTCTGTTGTATCAAGAGGGTCTTTCTCTAACATGAATAGAATTTTTACAATATGAATACAAAAAGTGGCTTTCTCATACATTAATAAACTAAGACATTTTTTATAAAATACGTAAGCTGTAAAAACAATTTGCTAAACTTTCCTCCCAACTTTTAGATGTCTGTATATGAGAAAAGAAAGTCATCGGCTTCTGAATTGGGAAGAGGGACTGGTGCATGACAGTGTGAGCTTTACTTTGGACTCTACACTTCTATGTTAAAGGTATAGTGCAGGATTTTCATTTAAATAAAATTTCCATTTAAATAAAATGCACATACACAACCTACATGCATGTACCTAGCCTGATAAACCAGACTAAATGAGAGATTAAATGTGTAATTTAGTCTGGCCCTGAGGAATGAGACATTGGAAGATTGTTTATGAGAACAACCCGTTGTTTTTCAAACCATGTCTGTGCCTATTGACCAATGCTCTGATCAATGAGCACAACTGACTGTGACATAGTAAATGCGACAGAAAGCTGGAGGGGCAGTGTAAACAAACAGCTTGTCGGTAAAACGGCGAATACGTCCTTCTTAAAGATGAATGAGCATAGAGCCTCTTCCTGCTCACGTTTCCACGAAAACTCCAAGTCTAATCCTTCCAAAACTGATTCCAAAGTGAAGTCAAACGAGAACTTTTAAATAGTTGTTGCCATCTTCCTTGTTGTGCTTTCTTCGGCGTTGCACAGCTTTGTTGTCACGTCCTGAAAACCCCGCTCGCTTTGCATCCAGAAATTCAAAACACATCTCTGTATTGTGATTTGCCAGTCAGTTCTAGGGCCTGGGGCATTGATCGAGGCTAGACCACTCGCAGGCAATAATGATTTTGGCCGCTGGCGGATGGGGCTAGTTTACTAGGCTACCTATACCCGCTCCCGAGAAGGAACATCTATTAAATGCGTGCGAGAGCATGCAGACGTTTCAAAAGTTGCTGTTTGCATGGCTCATACAAGCTTACTTTCCAAAAGAAGATTTGCAATCTTTCCACTATGTCAGACTCACCGCTGGTAAGTGAAAATGGGGACAAGCATGTAGGACGGCCTTACGTAAACATATCACCAGAATGATTGACAATTGGGAAGACCACTTACTTTGATGATGCACCTGGAATAAGAACATCCTCCACTACACCTTTAACGCATAGAGTATGCTTGAACATTTATGTATAGCATTTGTTACTGTGTTAAAGCCTTAAACCCATCGGGCATTAGGAGCAATTTCCTCCTGAAATTGCATCCATCCACCTATCTTATTCCACTTATTCCATGAAGGTTCTGAACGTAACGCTGACTTTATAAGGTTTGTGTGTGAATGAACAGGTGTGTAGCTGCGCATGTGTTGGTTTTTCTTGTTTCCCCCTTTGTCCTGAGTTAATATGATAAGTAGGAGCGGCTAGCATTGTTTTGCTACAGATTACCACATTTTGGCTATTGTGTACACGTAGGCAACCATTTTGTGAGTTTATGATCCATTGTTCTACTGTAGCTTGCCCCGCCTCGTAACTGGGTATCGTTGTCTCATCTGAGCTTACCCATTT
>NW_015150820.1:529750-558657 GCF_000732505.1 Cyprinodon variegatus
TAACTGGGTATCGTTGTCTCATCTGAGCTTACCCATTTTGCTCCAGTGCTGCTACATTTTAATGCATTTCTGACCCATTAAATAACTATAACGTCCAGTTATAGTTACTTTATATATTAATAATCTACTGGTAAAATTTCACAACAACTTTGATTTCGGTACTACTAAATTGTGTAACAGTTGACCAACTTTAAAAGAAAATGTCAAGTGAGTGATATTTCAAAGTCGCAAAGTGTGAGCAGGTAGATAGCATCAGAGCGTCGGGCTGCACAGTATGAGAACATGCATGGTGAGCTGTAGCTGCGTGGAACGCATTGAGAAAATCGTACAATGTATGCCCGGCTTTATAATAATACCCCCCTCCCTCACTGGAAAAACCCCACAAACCTCAACACCTTCTCTTCATTCTATATAATCCAGTTCCCTCTTACCTGGACAAATCTCACCTATATGGGCATTTAAGCATTCTGTACTGCTGCGCTACCGCTGTGGAATACTCCCAACACTTTGAATGCAAAGCAGCCTACAGTCAGTTTAAACATGTTTAAACTGAATTTTTCTATGTTCATTTAACATTTTCAATGCTTTTTACGGCCATATCTATATTTCATTATACTTTTATGTTTTCCTTTTCTGGAAAAATCAAGTTTGTAATAGAGGAAGTAGCAATATTATCTCAGATCTCGATTTTAATCAAGTATTAACCTGTATGAGGGAGTTTAGCTCAACATTGACTTGAGAAACTATGACTTATACTAATCTGTTTTTGGTATAGTAGAAGTTGCCCTGGTGTATACTGCAGAGCTCATCTCCCATGTTGCTTTGAGGATTCAGTCCAGGCTGTGTGTTGTGCCTACAAGCATACTGAAGCCGATTTTCAAGCAAGGTTTAGATGTGTGTCCCTGGCTAATGCTGTTATTTGTGAGAGCTGGACTGTCTTGAAAGAAACATCTGTATTGAAAGCCTTTCTGTTTTCTTGGAGTCTTAGGCAGAGACAGATTATCGCTATGCCATTTGGTTGATAATGATTCAGCATGGAATTAGATGCTCTATATGGGACAACTAGGGATAGTGTTATTGCTGCTTTTTAAATAATTACTGGTTGTTAGGGATGGCTGCAAAGATTTCAAAATCCAAGTATCACATGTTCGATTAAATAAGCCCTGATTAATTTTTTAACAGTTTATCACACTCCCTGCTGCTGGGCAGAAAATTCACACTCTGCATCAAACTCATACTTTATGTTAATACAGCAGATATAAACCACTCAGCTGGTTTATATCTACTGCACTAAATAAATAGATGAAAACAATTACAATGTAATAAAACTTAACACATTACTTCATAACCCTTATATTTAGCTAATGCTATGCCTTGTATTTAAACTGCCACCAAATGCTCATCCAGGAGAAATGAATCCTGCAAAAATAACAATTCAATTTGATTGAATTATCTTTGAAAGGTGCCTTATAATAAATGTATGGAATTACACTATGTAAATAAACCAATTTGAGTTTAATTGAATTTACTAGCTTTGTGACATTATTTACATATTTACATGTCAACACAAGACAGTACCCCTATTTTTGTGATCAAAATATTTTCATGGGGTGACATTCTCCTGAATTAATCAGAAGCAGATTTTTTCCAGTTAATGAACATGTCTACACTTTGAACTATGGTGTCAAAAGCTGAATTTATTAACCACTTTCTATGGCTATTCATGCTTTTATTTCCTCTTTCATTGTTTTATCAGCCTTTTTGTGTGTTTGAATACAAACGATCTTGACTCCTGTCATAATATAATGTACGGCAATGATTTATACGTCAACTTAAAGGACATTACTCTTGTTTTAGGTTTTCTGCAAATGTTACCTTAATTCTGACTTTAAGATCCCTGTGCAGTCAAACTCCAGCCTATATCCCTGACCTTTTAAAATTTCAACATAGGAGGAGACAAATCTCTTACAGTGGAAGGCCCTATGTGGTTGAGTTTGTTGCCTCAGTCTTAACACTGTTGTGTTTCTTAGATGGTTTTAGGAAGCGGCTAAATACCGTTTTATTCAGACTTGCTTATAACTTGATTTAGTCTATTTTTTTTTAGGTTCTTGTGTAAGCTGTTCTATTTTCTACCTTTATACCTTTCTGTTTCATTTTTATTTTTTTTTTAATTGTATTGTAGATATTTTTACTGCAGATATATTGTGGTCTTGTCCTCTGACTAGTGCCAAAATAAATGACACTAGTACTTTATTTATAGTCAATCAGATCATTAGTTATTCATGGCAGGTTTGCAGAGACTGATTGGGGAAGCAAAAGTAAGGTGAGTCGACAAATGGCCCTTTTCCATTAGTAACTAATGCATATGGGTCTGGTCAGGTCAGTTTAATACAGTTTGATTCATTTTCTAAGTAATGGGTTTGTATAGAACAAAGACTCAACAGACTAGACTGTTGATCTGTTTTTGACATTTGTCAGATTGAGCCAGAGAAGCGAGTTGAAACACTATGAACAGGAGAGACAAGGAAGCCATGGAGCGGTATTAAATTGAACGATACAAAGTAGAGGACATGTGAAGGTAAGCTAACTTTACCTAATCCCTTCTTGCTATAAAAGTGCTGATATATACAATAAGCTCAGAATAAAACTGTTTAATATTTGAAGATATTAGTAATTTAAATACGCTGATTAATCTGACTAGTAAGACCAGCCCATAACCATACAGCTGCCGACAGTCAATTAACATTATGTTTTTTGTGCAGCTCTGAGTGGCTGGAACTGCAAGCAAGCTGGTACTTAGAATATTAATGGATCCAATCATTACTAATGGAAAATATGGAGTTGAACCATAGCTAACAGTACTAGTTGGTACTAATGTACACTGTACATTTTAAGACAGTTCTGAGGTAACAGTTGTCAGTTCTCAGGTGAAATTGTTAGCAATGGGGCAGATCTTTGAGTTTAACAAAGCAATAGTCTCACCTAAAAATACCTTCAGTTTTTTTTTTTTTTTTTCAGTCTTCTAAAGTGAAATATATTGAATTTTTAACTACAATTTTGCCAGGGTTGTCCACCATGTCTGTCCGAGCTGACCAATCTGCGCCAATACTTTCTCAATTTTGGAATAATAACTGCTCTACAGTAGGTTGGTCTGTCAGCTAAAATATATATATAAATATATATATATATATATATATATATATATATATATATTTTGAGTGTCTATACTCCAGTTTATAATTAATCGATTATTAAATTAGTTGACGATTTTTTCAATAATGGATTAATCATGATTAAACCTATTGCTTCGGAATAACACTATACAAAACAAGTACAGAGGAAAATTGTAAGCAAAGAATAACAACGTAAAAAAGAAATTCTGTAAACACTTAACACATAAATGATAACAAACCATATATGCTGAGAGAAAAGGCTGCAAGTAACAAAACAACTGTAGCTGAAGAAAAGATGCAAACTTCTGTTGCAGTCAAGCTACTGTAACAGAAGTGCACCAGAGTGCTCATGAGCGATAGAGACGATCAACAACTAATGGTTCAAGGTGTTTATTGAAGGCATAAACAGAATGCTTAAAGAGATTTGGGGCCTGATTATCTGTGTGATGTAGTGGGACCCTGTGGTAAAATTTTTGTACTTGTAAAACGTAGCAAGAGAGGAGTAGTTTATCAGCGTCTTTGTGAAATAAAGCTGCTCTTGGGTATATTTACTGCATTTCTTCACTTTCGGAACAATCTTGATGCCATACATTTTCCTAGTGTTATGGTGTTTTCATTATGCAGGTTCATTAGTAATTTTTCTTTAGTTGCTGTTGTGTTTGTTATTTGGGAAAAATTCCCTTTGCATGTGTTTTTTGTGTTAGCATCATTTATGTGTTTGCATTTGTATACATTTGCCTTTACAACAATTTTTCTTGTCTTTGTCTTGTCTGTTTTTGTGTTTGCTAGTCTCATTGTTGTGTGTATGTCTGTGTATATATGTGTATATATATATATATATATATATATATATATATATATACGCTTAGAGCGAAAAAAAATATATATATATATATACACACACACAGTACATGTATATGTGTGTGTATTGATCTGACAAAATGAGATACATTTACCATTCATTTATTGTACCATTAGTGTCAGTTTTTAATTTCTGTGAATATACTTTACTTTGTAAGAAATATGTAATAAATAAACAAATTATATCTTCTATCAACAGCCTTTATTTTAGCAGTTGACCATCTCGCCCTGAAACACATTTGTAAAATCGTCCGTCTTTCCACAGTGACCTAGATGGAATATTTATACTGAAGAAGTTAATTACATTTCAACATGTAGATTACAGCACTTACTGTGCTTCCATTTCCATTCAAATTGCTATTTCAAGTAGAGCAGACCACATGACTTCTGCGGCTATGCCTTTTCAAAAGAGGATTAAAATCCAAACTGAGCATAACTGCTCTGTATCCCAAGTGTATGCTTTTGAAAGTTGTGTTTTTGTTTTTTTTTCTGGTGTTAGGCTGTCATCTTTTAGCTCACAATGCTGTTTTGCAGAGAATTAAAACAAAAAACAAACAAAAAAAGGTTTCCTGGGTCATGTGCATGATACAGTGTGGGATGTTTTTCCCTTATGTTGTACTAACGAACCAGTGAGTTTGCAGCTGAAACACTGCTACTGATTTTCAGTCTCAGCAAGGCTAAAATTGCTTCCAGTAGGTGTCCCCAGTAGAACTGTGTCAGTATATTTTAACTGAATGACTTCATTTATTTGAAACTAAAAACCTTGTTTTGCAGAGATGAAAAGCAATTGACAGATAAATTGAGCATTATCCTATATCCAGTGTTCACTATATATATATATATATATATATATATATATATATATATATATATATATATTTACAGTGCTGTTGTAGATAGGGCGTAATGGACTGTGGACATCAATCAAATTTGTGCACATTACTCAGGGGCAGGACAATAGATTAGAGTATAAAAAGTTTTTATTTTCTTTAGTTCAAAAAAAATATGTGAAGTAATTTGTTCTGTTAATTTTTGTGACTATGGCTTAGAGCGAAAATAAAAAAACTATCAGTTTTTTGTAGTGAAAAATAGAATATTTCTTAAAACTCTGAAAATTATTTTAAATACAGAAATGTAGACCTGATTAGAGTATGATTGTGTGCTACATTGTGAATTAATGAAATACTTGGGCAAAAATGGGCAAAAAATGTCTACATCAGTTCACCACAGGATCACAGTAATCGGTCTCTGGTTCTGCTGTGTGTTAAGCAATCATTTGTTGCTTTAATACCATCCTTTAACTTATCTGCTTTGTGCAGCTCCCTGGGTAATCAAACAGATTTATACCATGGTTAGTATTGGGGTATTTGTATTATAGTTGAGAATTTTGGCTGCGACAAAGGGGGAGTAATTTTGGGAGTTGATTATTCAGTAGCTGCCTTTAATGGCAGGAATATGCTGTAAATTTGCAGAAACAGAAGAAAAGAAGACATGCAGCAAAGGCTTAAAGGTCAAGAAATCAACCTCTTTGTCATAATTTGCATTTGTGCATTAAACACCAACACTGCTTGGGTTTTTATTAGATTGAACTCACCTTTTTTACTATGTCACCAGTAACTTCCCATTTGTATATACATTGCTGTTCCAATTTGTGCTTCACTGGATCCTCCTTTAATATCCCACTCTCTGAGTTTTGTTCATTGTTAACTGCATGTTCATGGCAACACCCCTACTGCCATTTTAAGAGACGCTACATATTAATATTAGGGCCAGGAATCTAAAGCGTTAATTTTAATTAATTGATTAGAATTTTTTTTACGTGTTAAAAAATCATAATGCAGTTTACTGCATTTTTTTATATACATACTAAAATCCAAAGTGGGAACCTTTGTACTTGCAAGCTGCATCAGAGGTGTTGGGGCTTTTTGAAGCCTAAAAACCATCATGGCTTGAAGCGAATACAACTTCTGCAGCGAGGTGACTTACAGCATACCTCGAATCGATGTGGACATCTAAGCTACGGTGCTATATATATATCCAAACAATGCTGGCAGTTAGGAAGGAACAAGGACCAGGAATATGGAATATTGGTGAATAACTGGCTTGACAAGAAAAAGTTGCCCCATTGGCCTAAATGTTTTAATTGCAATAAATGCTTCACATTAAATAGCTCCTAAAGGCAATGCTTTGCAGAGCAGAGCTGTCATAGTCTGTCAGTATTAGAAATAAAACTTTATCCACTGTTTAGAGGCACTGTTGTATGCCTTGTTGCTAAGTTTTTTACCATTTGGTGGAAGGAATCATGCTATAAATAATGATGTACTGTTCACACTTCTATTGAAGTACTCTGTCACAGGAATTGTATAAAATATCAGAGGTTTCTAAAAGCAAAGCTAAATTATTCAAACTTTTAACCAATCTGACGAAGAACCTAAATAATTTGATTAAAAACAATATACATATATATGTGTGTGTGTGTGTGCTCATGTGTGTGTTGTCATGCTTATATAAGTACTTATTCAATCATTTAAGAGGAAGAAGGGGTTTTGAATTGAAAACATGGAATATTTTGTTGAATCTATGGTTTTTGATTAAAATGCAATTATTTCCAATTAATTAATGACAGACCCTGTAATTAACTCAATGAAAATTTTGAATCACATTCCACCACTTATTATTATAAAACTGGCTGTCCAACTAAGATGCTCAATGTGAATACTTATGTTGTTCTTTACATGTATGACAACAAAAAGATTTGCTGAAGTAGATTCTCAGTCATCCTGTTTCATGTAGTGACATGGCCCCTGCCTATTAGTTAAAAAATGTCTCAGTTTAAAACTTCTCCAACAATGGCAAGTTCAGAAGTTTTTATTTAGCCATATCCACTATGGGCAGTGCCAAGTCACTGCAAGGAATTGTTAATTCCTATTATACTTGTCAGCAGAAAGGGATGTAGAGGTGCTTGATATTTGAATAAAATGAATAGTATATACTTTGATCTAAAATAAAAGAACTCTTGAATATGAAGGAACAATTCCGTCTTTTCCTCCATAGCCTAGCTACTGTAAGACAGCTGTGTCTTTTTTTTCTGGGGTTAGATAGAAGGAATAGAATAGCTTTAGCTCATGTCTCGTGACTCTTCTGTGTGGTGACTCGTCAAGCACAGACTCCAGCTTTATTGCACATTAATGCAGTTACAGTCAATGAAAGTGACTTTGGTTAAAGCACTCAAAGCATACAAACATTAGGTGTATATGTTAAAGGCCAATTCATGCTTCTGACGCATAGCCTCTGCAACTGTCAAATCTGTCTCTGTGCGCGACCACTTTACCCGCTCAGAGGTTCTGCAACAGTCGTTGTGCACCTTAAAAAAAAAAGACTGACTACGTGTCGGACGGTCGCTAACCTGAACAGACTTCAAGCAGGAAAAGGACAGAAAAAAAGCAGATGTCATTTGTCCTTGGTATGCCTTTGTGGCTGTCTTTGTGGTCGTCCGTCTTGATTCGGTGCTGGGGCGCGCCATTTTTAGAAACTGAAGAACAACTACAATCGACAACTACGAGAAAAGGTTAATGGAGGAGGTTCGCTCCATTAACAGAACTTCTTC
The DNA here is from genome assembly GCF_000732505.1 of Cyprinodon variegatus. Classification (NCBI taxonomy): domain Eukaryota; kingdom Metazoa; phylum Chordata; class Actinopteri; order Cyprinodontiformes; family Cyprinodontidae; genus Cyprinodon; species Cyprinodon variegatus. The sequence goes on from NW_015150820.1 coordinate 537,392, forward strand.
CTCTTCAATGTCTAGCAACTCTAGATCCATCTCCGTGACCATGGTATCTTGCAGAAGCGCCATTGTTGTTTTGGAAGATAAACACGGTGCCGACAAAGTTCTCGTGACCATCCGTCGAAGTTCTCGCTAGTTCTCGAATAGGCTCCCCCTCGCACTTTTGGCGGGAAACTGCTGCGCGTCCCTAGAAATTCCAGACCGACGGTGCAGAAGCATACCAGCAAAACTGATTTGCAACCATACTCAAGCGACATTTGATGTGTGCGGTTGCAGAAGTCTAATCTGCCCTTTAGGCAGCAGTATTTACTGGCGTTAGTACAGATCTTTAAATTACTTACTTTAAATTACTTAAGAAATTACTTGAGTGAAGTACCAGGGCAGCCATCCTAAGCACAAAGTTGTAGGACTGTAACCGTATTTCTACATAAAATCCAAATGTTTCCTAATGTGATACTTTTGATCAAAACTATATTTTTCTTTGACTTCAAAAAGCTGAATCTGTTTCACATTACCTGCTGGCTCTATTAACTATCTCTGGCAAAAAATATACTTTGTGCACCTTCAGATAATGAGAGAGAGTGCACATTGTTTTAGTAATTGCTGACAGTGTGGTAGTTTTGTACATGTTAAAAATATGTGAGAAGCAGCAGATTGAGCGAAATGATAAGGAGAGTTGTTTACTGATGTAGTGCTGTTATACATAACTATATTGTATAAGTTTTGTAGCTCAGGGAATTTTAATCCATTATGACAACAGGTGAATACAAAATGTATTGAGCCTCTATACTTTAATTATAAATTAATTATTATTAATTAATTAATATATAACATTCTTAAAACTGAACCTTTTCACCAGATTAAAAGAATGTTACTTTCAGAGTTTATTTGGCAATTTATGAGCAAGGCTGCAGGGAGTAAAAGGAGCAGGAGGAGAAGAGGAGATAAAGATTGTTAAAGATAAGAGCAAGGCAGATGGAGAAGTGGAGAGTAACAGATGATACACACAGTTAACACTTTATAACTGCTCTGAGCAAGACATGTGGAACAAACACTGAGATATAAGCTGGTCAACAAATCCTAAATATATCAAGTCTTACCAACATCATTGCTCCATCTGTGGATAAGCTTTGAAATGTTGCATTTTAAGTTTGATAGCAACAGCAGTTTTTTTTTTATTATTTTGGTTTCATAGTGAAAATTCAGTCTTTATGCTTAGATCACAGAAGAATTATGACAGCTTTTTTTAAAGCATAGTGTTTACTTGGCTGGTCTTTTACCCTCCTGGTGTTTTTAGGATCCTGTGGTTTTCCTGCTGCTGCGCTCAACATGTTTATTTCCAATTAATGACACACCTCTTTGTCAGGAAAACTACCAGTTACTTTTTGTTACTGTTCGAATATTAATTGGTTTAATTCTCTCCAGGAAAATATTTTTATACTATCCTTTTCCCCAAACCTTTATGTACACAGTACTATTCCCTTGTAAGCCACAGGTTCACTGTTAGTATTCTATTTATTTATTCTTTATTTACATGCTTTACCAGCAAAATTTTTTTGGTCATTCTAATAATAATTGAACCTTATTGATCTCACATTGGAGAAATGTAGCTCTGCATTTAAAGGAGAAGTCCGGCCATATTCAGAATTCAAACTTCTGAAAGTAATTTAAATATGAAATTATTACATACTGTTCAATAAATGATTTCATTTGAATGTGCTTTACTGGGCATATCCATGTTTGTCAAAGAGCACTACTGCCACCTACCAGTTTATGATGTCACGGTGCGGTATCGGCTTTTGAGCAAGTCCCAATGTTCTATCTGGTGTCTGTCACAACGCGCTATTATCCAAGCCATCTTGAAAACATTTTTTGTCGCAATGTTGGCTACATATTACATGATTTTCTCTGGCCAGAAGTTAATTGATAAATACTCCAAGTTTGCAATCAAACGACAAACCCGTAGTGGATCGTGAATGGAAAAGGTGAAATAACGAAAAAAATTTTCACTTTTACCCGATGTATTACAACATCCAATTGCCATGCATGTGGGCATTGTCACTTAACTATAGCTCTCACGAATTTCAGTGGTAAAGTCCTCTCGGGATCTAAAATAATTATTTTTGATTGCAGATGTGTCTAGTAGTTCCCATTGATTTTGCTTGACGTCACTGCTGGAAGATGTCAGGAGTGAGGTGTTACTATATTTGGGCAAAAATGGCCGCTCCCTGACTCAGTGCTTGCAACGAAAATTATTATTTTTATTTATTTACTGATAACGCTAAATTCATTAAGTCACCACAAACGTGTTAGTTTTAGGTATAAATAATGATCCATTGACCAAACCTTGCTGACCAGAGTTTTCCTTTAACCCATCCCCTTGGGGAGCAATGGGCTGCCATCATGGGGCGCCTGGGAAGCCATGTGGGATTAAGGGTCTTGCTCAGGGACCCAGAGTGGCAATCTGTGGGAGTGGGGCTTGAACCCAAAACCTCAGGATTCCAAGGTCTATGCCGTAACCACCAGGCTGCCACTCCTAAATAAATTGTAAATAATCATGTTTGAAAACTTTTCATCTTCCACTCATCTTGTCATATCAAAAAGCCAAATGTTATTACTTCTAAGTAGTCATAGGTGATTAATAGGTGGAAAATAGTGATTTGTTTTATTATTTTTTAGACTCATCCACTCCTTGGTCTTCTTTATCTTAGAGTGGCATAGGTTCATCACTTTTAGTTATAAATTATGTACTTATAATTTATAAACTAGCTGTCTGTGTAATACCACTGGCTGCAAGAATCTAGTTTGTTGTGTTTTCATTGTTTGTTGTGAGACATGGTTATCTTGTAAGCATGGTTCACAGTTTGACTTTTGATGCCCTTTAGATTAAGGTCACTTCCCAGGGGGAATGATTGAAAACAAAGCTAGTTTTTGAAAGAAATAGCCTATATGTCATTTGTCATTTTTATAAAGAAACTTAGGTGAAAAACAAAAATCAATGAATCAGAAGTGGTTGGAATAAATCAGAAATAAGACTTTTAAACCACATTGTCCAGCCCTACCTCTAATTGACTGTACTTCACTGCCAAGGAGTTTTCACTCTGTATGTCCCCTTTGGATATTGTTTAGGAGTAAAATCACAAATGTGTTTTAAGAATGTGCAAATGGTGTAAAATCGTTTGGTCACGCTATTTTATTATTATTTAAATGTTCACATGCTGCAAAAAAACAACAAGTTACAAGTTTTAGATCTTTGTGTTTTTACAATTAGAGTAGTTTACTCAAATGCAAACAGCAATAATCTCTGTTCAGTGGGCAATTTTTGAATTCAGGTTTGATTGTTTTACTGTACATATTTCATTGGTTTGCATTAAAAAAACTTGGAATTCATTAACGTCTTCCCTTCTTTTGTCAAACTTAAAATGGTCGAAAGTTAAAAGTGATCCTTATATCTAAGGATCCTCATTTAAATCTACCCATTCCTCCAAAACCAAAGGAAGTACACTTTAAAATCTTTACAGGTGTTTACCCCTCTAAGGAATTTCTTAGACTTCGATTTGCCATTGATGATAACATTTGTTTATTTTGTGACGGTGATATTGAAACTACTGAACATCTTGTCAATCTACTTGTATTGCAAAGCTTTGTGGGATGATGTGCGCTACTGGCTTTTCCCATAAATTCCAAACTTGCCTGAATTCTCTAACAAAGATGTTATTTTTGGGACTCTGGGAAAAAGGACATTTGAAAGACTACTAAAGTAAATATAATAATCATCATGGGCAAGTTTTTCATTCACAAATGTCGTTTTCTTAAAGTCAAACCATCTTTCCCCTCTTTTCACAAGGAACTCTGCCAACTCTTATCTCTAAAATTCATGGACAAAGAACAAGATGCAGAACTGTATAATCTGATAAACAATCTGGAGCTGATAAGACACCCCTAATGTATGTGTGCTTGTATTTTTGGAATTTTTTTTTTCTTTTTTTCTTGTTTGTGTTTTGTTTGTTTTTTTATTTTTTGTTCCATTTGTCCTGTAAATGTGGTAGGTCCTCCAGGTTTTTCAGGTTTATATACATCTGATGCCGACACCTTGTCTACTGTATGTGATGGTTTATAATAATAATAATAATAATAATAATAATAATAATAATAATAATAATAATAATAATACTAAAAAGAAAAAAAAAATCTAAGGATCTTCATAAACTATACTCTCCAGATGATGATTTCCATTGGGGTTAATTGTAAAGCCTCATTACACAGATTTTACTTACATGGAAAATAGAAGTGTTTTGTTCTTGTGAGATCTTATTAAACCCAGACAGACAGACAGACAGACGCAAGGCAGAAGAAGCATAAAGATGGGATTGAAATACAGTCTGTAGTTAAATAGTATGTTACATTAGTCGATTGTTAAAAAAACAAAACAAACAAAAAAACCAGCTGCATTTTTTTTTTTTTACATTTCTTTTCTTGTATGTGTTGCACTTAATGTATCCTCAAAGGTTTTTACCATAAAGGTCAGTTAAAATAAACAGTATTAAAGCAGTAAATATTTACATTGTTGTAAAGGCTGGAAATTGGTTTCACAAGACAAATATGTGGTTAAGTAAGTTAAATATTTATTATATTTACTTATTTTTTTCAGCATTAACTCTATTCATATATAAAATATTATTAGAATAATATGTGCTTGCATAATTGTCTGAACTGTGGTACTTGATTTACCCAGTGAAGTTTGCACATCTTCTTCACCCTAATTCCTTATTCTCTTTTGCCTTGGCACACTGTGAAAACTGTCTGCCAAAAAAAAAGCTCAGTGGTTGCAAATTATTTCTTGGCAATAAAAGCATTTTCTGATTTGTTCAAAGCACCCTCTAAAGTTATCTCAAGTTCTTTACCATTGAGAGGTTGTTTCCAAAATTGCCTTTACATTGAACTGTGCTATGACTTCCAAGCGTATGACCTCGAAGGATTCATTCCAGTGCCTTTCATGCCCTACATGCATGTTAAATCATTTGTCTAAATTAAAAAAAGAGAAAAACATGGTAGTTGATTGTCTTGTTCTCCCCAGAGGCATATTTAACTATAGCCCCACAATGTAGTCAATCAGATTGTAAGTAAAGATGTTTTTTCATATATCTCTCTGAAATAGCGATTTAATTTTATTTGGTTCTGTTATAGCTAAACACCTTAGTATCTCATCAGCATACACAGGCTGGTTTGTTTTGTCAAAACCTTGTTTTTCTTTGACAGCTGTCACATTGGTCACAACAAAAACGGTGTGAATATTTTTTTCCTTCCAACAGACATGCCAACTTGAAGTGCTCTGTAGCTACTTTGAGATGGATTGTGACATGAAAGAAATGTATTTCAAAAAAAATGTGAGGATAAAATTTGTTAACCAGCTCATTAACCATTTTACATCAAGTTTGGGTTTTTATGCATCAGTTGTACTCTGGGATTGAAAATTTGTGATGAATTTCTTGTTTTATTTATAGGAAGGCATAACTATTAATGAAGATTTTTGCGGTTCTTGTACATTTTGTTTTTGAAATGAACAGAGTTGTGGAGACAGTGATTTATCTTTCCTCTAAAAGTAAAAAAAAAAAAAGAAATAAACTACTTTATACAAAACTTTCTTTAAAATGAAATTAAGTAAATATAATATACAGCAAGAAAATAACTTCTATAAATGAATAATAATCTAAGAAAACAGTAAAATCTGACTGCATTTGGAGACATGACTGCTGCTCTCACTTACAGGTACATAATATTGTTCAATGCCAGAAAATAAGCAAAGGTCAAAGCCAGGAGCTCTATCATAAAAACTAATCTCATACTGAAGGCATTTGCTCCAGAACATTTTCTAAACACCTTAATGTTTGCTGCCAACATCTTCTATTAGCAATTACGGATGAGATGTCCTAGTTCTAAGGACAACTGCAGAGAGCTCGGGAAAAACCTGGAAATATGAGTTATAGGATTTTTTCATAACAGTTAAGATAAAGGCAATGGTCATTTCTCAATTCACTAGAAGGCTCGTGTTCTTGCGAATTGAGAAACGGCCATTGTTGTCTAAATATGCTCCTACTGTTAAAGAAAAGAAACACATTCAAGCTATGAGTTTGCTGCAGAAGATTTGAACAAACCTTTTAAATTATGTTTGAAGAAAAACAGACCAGGGTGTGTGTGTGTGTGTGTGTGGGTTTGTGGGTGTGTGTGTGTGTGTCCAATTCATGGACCTAATTTAGAATTTTTGTGCTCTTTCAGCAGCACACAAGCAGGCGGCCTGTTGAGCAAATCTTACTCAGTCTTCAGTTTTCTTTTTAAATGTTTTAGACACCACTGACTTTTTCATCAACTCCCCAGGCTGTTATCTTCAAAAGCACTGTGATGAATCTGCCTAATCTCTAGTGAGGACGACTCAGTGGACACATGACTTTATGGACTGCTGCAGTTACAACCATCAACCGATAAATGATTGGGGTGAAGAAAAAAGCAAATTTTTATAAATTCTTAAAATGTCTAGAAAACGATTCTACTTAGTTCTTATTTCCGTCTGTTAGCTGTACAATTTTGTTTTTGTTATTGTCTTATTCTTATTTTTCTGTAGTTATATCTTTGTGGGAATATGTATGCTTAGTTTTGTCTGTTACTTATCTGCTGCTATACCCTGAAGAACAATACAAGAAATGTCTTATTTTTTTTAAATCACTGCATTTGTGTATATAAAGTATGTTAAAAACATTTGGTCTAAATTTGACATCGCTTGTTTTTTCTCACTTAATATCAGTTTTTTTTTATTTTTATTTTTTTTTTACCTCACACTAAGAATTTTATCAGGGGTATAAATTATATATTTTTGTAAAATTATGTTTTTTTCTGTTAATATAACATATTAACATCTAAAGTAAATGTTTCAACATGGACATATGGTTCTTAAGTATTTATTAATGTGTTATAAGTTAGTTGGGTCGACACATCTGTATGGAAAACTGCTGCCAGAAAAAAGTTCAGTTACTCTGAAAAAAACTGCATTAGCTTAACTGGAAAAATGTCCCACATACCAAATATAATTGGCAACTTGTTAAATTGAATAACCTTTTTTTTCCAGCTTAATTTATACTCACTTTCTGCATTGTCCAGAATGATACTTTAGAGGGGAGTTGGTAGTCCCTACTGATGTATTTCGTAGAGGTTAGTTGGTATTTCCTGGTCTGTCATAGAGTCAGTGGTGATGTTGAGAGGTTGCCTGTGTTTCTGCACTGAGCCGTGTGATTGCCATGTGACAGAGAACATGGCCAAGTCTCACTCAGGTCACCTGGAGATTAGTGTGTGTGCTCCCTGTGTGGCCATGGCTCAGGGCAGCTTCTAGAGTCGGCTACAGCTAATTGTGTTATCTTTCAGGGATCATTTTAATTATTATCAAGACTTTTAGGCTGATGAAGATTCTCAGTCATCCAGGTCATAGTCATTCTGTAAAAGTAAAAAAAAAAAAAAAAAAAAAAATCCACTGCACTTGGTTTCCAAGATTTGAAGACGTTTCGCCACTTCTCCAGAAGCTTTCTCAATTCAAATGTCTGGATCCGCAGTGAGTTTGATTCTATACATAGACAAGGCCTTGTATTGCTTGAAAACATGCAAATGAAAACCGATGAGTGGGTCGTTTGGTTCCATTGTTAGCCTGTAATATCTGAAACCTGTCTATGATTCTGAAGGTCTGTCGTTAAAGGGGGGGATTGTCTCCATTAATACCTGAAACCTGTCTATGATTGTAAAGGGTCGTTAAGGAGGTATTGTTCACGGTCTGGAGTGGGGAGGTGCTTTGTTTCTCTGTGATGGGGTGGGGGGTGTGGTGATATCTGGAAGGGATCATCTCTATAACTGAATTGTAAGTTTTTGGAAGCTGGAATCTGAGTCCACCACCTCTGTTTAGAGTTGGTTTTTCTCTCTTAACATAAATGGCTTCCTTCGCGCCCCTCTCAAACCACCTATTTTCTTTATCCAGAATGTGAACATTCTGGTCCTCAAAAGAATGTCCTTTGACCACAAGGTGTAGATGTACTGCGGAGTCTTGTCTAGAGGAGGCTCTTCTGTGTTGGGCCATGTGTCTGTGGAGAGGTTGTTTGGTTTCTCCAAACACAAAATCCCAGTACATTTCAAGCCAAACAAAACCCTTAAACAGAGGCTAGTGCATCCGAAAGATAAAACCCCTAGACCGAATATGAGCGGAGTGGTACAGTATATGCTGTTCAGTGCAGCGAGGAATGCTCTGATCTTTATATTGGAGAAACATTGGATTTTTTTTTTTTTGAACTTTTACGCCAAGACTTTTAGGTTTTGTTGTGTTTCAATCCCACAAAGATGAGAGGTGGCTTCAATACTGATGAAACTAGAGTGCAGATTGCCCTTTCATTGTCTTCGTCTGTAGCCAGGTGTGACACCATAGCCCATCTGTGGTGTAATGGTTGTGTTTTCTTATCTATATTTTAGAAGCCGTTGAATTTATTGTGGATTTTGCACTTTTTTACATTTTTTTTCCTGTCATCTCACAAACAGCAAACTGAAAGATATTTGGAGTGAAATTCCTTCGAAAAAAAACTAGGAAGTTTTTTTCACCAGGAAATTATTTGTACATTTTACAAAAAAAAAAAAAATCTAAATTCATTTTACTTACTAAGAAGAGTTGATTGAACAAACACAGGTACATTTTACTACCAAATTTCTCTTATCGACAAAAGATGCTGATGCTTTTGTTAATACTTTTGAAGATGATACTTCTGTTTTGCTAGTAATTTTTATTTATTTAATTCCACACCAAAATTTCATTAAGGAAAGTAAGGATTTTCTTTGCTTTATTTTTTTTATTAATATGTAAATGAACTTTACTGAACTTATCTAAATCATAGTTTTTTCCAATGATAGGGGGCTGTGAATTGTAATCTTGATGTATTGCAATATTCTTTCAATTGATTTTAATGATCCCAGAGGGAAATGTATGGTACATATACATATGTGAAGATAAAAAAAAATGATTTTCACTTGAAAATCTTTACATAATAAATAATCAATATATTTTTTTCTTAATTAGTAGAAGGAAAATGTCCCAAGTGTGTGTTAAATTAGCTTGCATTGTGGCTTCCTATGCAAACTTCTTGGTTTAAAAAATGTATTTAGATCCCATCAGTTTTAGGGTTTTTAATATCTCATTAGCATGGTTCCTATGATTAGCTGTGCTGTTTTGTATCATTTTATAAAATTAAGCCAAATTTCTTCAATAGGCAGCCTTATATCCAAATTTAGTTTACAAACTAGTTCATACTAATTTGCCTATTAGCACGTTGTTTATTCTAACATAAAATCACAAATTAGGTTGGCTTTTTTTCAATTAGTTTGGGAAACACCTGCTGCTCTTGATTTTGAAGTAAAAGGATTCTGGCTGTGCTCCTAGTCTGATGTGGAGTGACTTGCAGTTTCAAAGCCATCTGGCTTCTCTGTCTCAAAAGACTCGGGTACCCCCCTGAGCACCTAATGTCTAGTCACCAAATGTCAGTGGGGCAGAGCAGGGGGAGGAAACCTTCTATTTGACCAACTCTGTATACATTTGGATTTACAGACTAATTCTTTAAGATATGAGGAGCTAATGATAAAACGTAGAAGTGAATTTTTGTGCTCCACTTTCTTAGTTTTGTTGAGGATCATCTGCGGCTGTCCAATCAACTTTTTAGACAGACTTGTGACTTCTCAGTTACAGTAATTTACAACTAAAGATGTATGTTTTTCATGGTTCTGCTAAGACTTTAATCCTGGTGATGTTCTTCAGGTAATTTATTTACTGTCTTAATGTGCTTTTGAAGGTTCAGGTCAGAGACTGTGTACGTAGTCATTTTGGGAGACATCAACACTGATGTTGACAACCCCCAAGATAAAGGGGCAAGATAAGTATTTGATATGCTTATTTCCATAGCATGAGAAGAAATGTTGGGACAGGCTTCACAGTTGTGTCTCCAGTTGAGTTTTCTGTCAAGGTGAACTCCAAGGTATTTATTTAGTGACCACCCCAACTTCTTTTTCCATTATGTGAACATGATTCAACTTATTCCTGTTTCTTCTGAACCCTACAATCATCTAATTTATTTGGTTGACATTCAGATCAAATCAGAGTATTGATCCCACAACATGCCACACAGCGGTTCACCAGCTCCCTGTACTAAACTTCTTGTCCATCTTTGATGCACTCAATGACTTCACAGTTAGCCAAGTATTTCTTTAGATGACAGCACCCTGTCTTTTATTGGACGTGAGAGGTGTACAGAGCAAAAAGGAATGGTGTGAGTACTGACCCCTGTGGTGCTCCTGTGCTGCTGATTACTTGATTACATAGCTGACGCTTGAGTCTAGAAACTAACTGTGGTCTGTTTGTTAGGCAGTGTTTGAACCAGCCGATTGTTGATGCCTCTCCCTGAGATTTCTGGAGTTTATCACAAAATAATGTAAGTCAGACTGAATTGTGTTTGATTCAGTGGAGAAATCAAGGAACATGATCCTCACAATGCTGTCTTACTTATTTAAATGACAGTGGGTTTGTTGAAGCAGATGTATTATGGTGTCTTAGTTTTATTCAATCTATTATATCTATATCTAAGCAATATATGGAATTCGGAGTAATTACTCCTTATTCACAATTAGCAGCATACTGCTTCATAGCCTCGTGATGGTAGATTGAAGCTGACAGATTGTGTTGATATAAGTAATTACACAGTAGATCAAATAAAACCATAAAATATCCATTAATCACAGAGCTGTAAACCTCCCCAATCAATCACCCAGAGTACAAGTGGATACCAACATAAACACACATTAGGGATGCATTTGTTCTAATGATATTTCACTGTGGCAACATCTTCAAAAAAATCTTTCTTTTCTTTTTAAGTATGCTACTTATTATTATTTTTTACATTTAACCAGGTAGCTTTGCTGTATGAAGGCCATTAGATGTGAATGGAATGTGTTGTGTTTGTGAATGAACATTATGTGACATTTAGTGGGTAAATTATAAGCTCTTTGCCTTTACCATACATAGACATCCATCCATCCATCCATCCATCCATCCATGCATCATCCTAGTGTATACATTCATATAGATATGAACACTATATATTTATAGTTATGTATACTATATATTTATTAGGGCTGGAACTAATGATTAGTTTGCAAATCATTATTATTTCAATTATTTTTTTAGTTTAATCAAATGATAATCGGATAGCAATAGGATCTTTTTACGAAATTAATCCAGGTGTAACTAAAACTCTTCCACATGAGGAGGCTGAATAGAGCATATTGACGGACAAAAACATTTTTTTTTATCTCAAATGCATAATATTTAACTTTTTATTTTTTATTTTGTCATGATCTTGGCTCTGATGACTTGCTTAATATCAACCTTCTTAGCTCTGCCCAGTTTTTCATTACTGTTCATCTTATCCACCTGCTCCTGCCCCTATTTAAGCTGCTTGCCCCCAGTCAACAGTGCCAGACTATTTGAGCCTTCGGTGAGAGTTATCTAGCATACCCTGTTGTTCTGATTGCATGATCCTAACTAGTTCTGCCCTTTGGACCTCTGAGCCTGCTTGTTTCCATTCTGATCTGTTTGCCTGACATGTCTTTGATTATCAAAACCAATTGACAATCAAACAAGACGCACTCGATAAAGGAGTGGTTCTACAGGTGTGGACTACAGACCTTTTCTCAGTACAGATGCACTTTCTGGCTGATGTTTTGGTCACTTTTGATTGTTGGTTGTGTTTTCACACTTTTGGTAGAATTAGACGGACTCTAGAACCCACAGAAGTGGCTCAAGTAGTGCAGCTCATCCAGGATGGCACATCAATGTGAGCTGTGACAAGAGCAACAGCGATCTTCTCCCTACAACATCATTCAGCAATGACAAATTTGGCAGCGTGACAGTAATAGCGTGTGGTGGTATTTATTTGCAGGGTGACACAGCCCTTCATGTGCTCCCCAGAAGTAGCAAGACTGCCATTAGGTACGAAGATGAAATCCTCAGACCTATTGTGAGACCAGATGCTGGTGTGATTTGCCCTTGGTTCCTCCTATTGCAGGACAGTGGTGGATCTCATGTGGCTGGAGTGTGTCAGCAGTTCCTCTAAGATGAAGGCACTGAAGACTGGCCAGCCTGTTTCCTAGATCTGTATCTGATTGAACACATTTGGGACATCATGTCCTAATCCATCCACCAACGTCACATTGTGGATGCTTTAGTCTGGTCTGACAGATTCAGAATCTGACAGATTCTGAGAAAGTTACTAAATGACAATTTGCAATTTGCTGCTTGTATTTCCAAGACAGAAAAATTCTAAACCAAGATGTTCTATAAAATTCACAAATGAATTAGACTCAAAGAGCATTGGCAAAACATTTTTCCTTTCAAATCAGGCAACTTTCCTTGATGACTCCTAAGGTTCTCTCTCTCATTGAGCTCATTATAAATCAAAGTTTGACCTGAGGTAATCTAAAGCTGCCATATCTCACTTAAAGATAGATGCATTTAATATAAGAATGGTTAAGGTCTTGAAAAAGCATTCAGTATTTAGAGATCAATGGATAATACCTCCATTATTTAGTTGTTCTAACTAGACCGACAGGAACCCATGTGGCAGTTGATTGAAAGAAGTTATTAATATGGTAAAGAAGTCAAATATTAAGTGTAAAGGTTTTATCCAAATTGCACTTACTCTGTTCATTTGCTAGTGTTGTCAGGAAACTAGTGTTCTGTAAATGTTAGATTTTATTTTCCCCAGACTTATTACAGAAGTGTTCATAAGATCCTGAGACACTGTTTTGTTATCCCTAATATGCTCATCTCTGTGAGAGTAATTTATATTTTGATGTGGAGAAAACCATCTTCTGGTCCCCTACCCAGATCCCAACAGTTGGGCATTCTGTCACCTACAAACATGACAATTAAATGACCCAAAAACTTTGCATATTTAGACATGGTTTGCAACGGGGTTGGACATATGGATTTGCATGTTTTGTTTTCATTATTATGATTTTGACTTTTGTTTTCATGTATCCAAATATTGCTGTCATAATAGGGGACAGATGGACCCAGTATTCAAGGTGAGACAGACAATGGGAAATTCAAAACATTAATTTAAACAAAACATGAACAGAAGCGCAGAGCTGTGGATCTGAAGACCGCAGGGGCTGCAGGGAAGGGAGAAACACAGGTAAAGCTGGGCATACACTGTACAACTTTTTCATCGTTACACGCAGCTACAGCTCACACTGTGCAACAAAACTCTAAGTTTTAAAAGTTCACAGCTCACGATGTATGTTCTCACACTGTGAGACCCGACTCTTTGATGCAATCTACCTGCTCACTCTGTACGTCTAAAAACATTGGATTCAGCTCCGCAGTAAGATGGTGCTACTCCGACTCGTATATCCGGAAGCCAAATGAGTAGAAGAGGAATATGAAGCTCATTAGAGCGAAATGCGCTGCCTTGGCAATTTGTGCGATTTTGTGTGTTGAAAGTAGAGACTGACATTTTTCGGGAATCCCATGGGTCACGGGATTCGAGTCAGTATTAGTAACGATCACGGGATTGGGACGGTACAGGATTAAACATTAACGGGAGCAGACGGGAGTGGGAGCAAACCAATAGTAACTTCCGCTCTGAGTTTTTCACCCGCGCTCAAAAACAACAAGAATGGGAGTGGTGCAGGAGCGGGAGTCATTCTGAATGGGAGCGGGATGGGAGTGGGAGTAATTTCACCAGGATTGGGACGGGACAGGATTTAGATTTCTACTCTGGCCCGGGATCGGGACGGGACACCATTTTTTTCTGTGGGAGTGGGACGGGACAGGAGTGAAAATCCACTCCCGTGTCAGTCTCTAGTTGAAAGCCCTAAAAAGAAAAGGCGACAACGTATTTGCAAAAAGACATTGCTGAGCAAACGTGGCTACTACGGTCTGTCAGTTTTACAGAAAGAATTACATTTCACTTGCACCCCCTCTCCGAGAAAGGCAGGATCCAGCCGATGGACTAACAAACAAGCTGAGTGTCCCCACTGCAGCAACCTCAGTGATAAGGCAGGAACTTGATCCAGGTCAGGGATAAAGATCAGACAGGAAAAGTTCTGGAATCCAGGAGTCCGCAGCCCGGTCAGGGTTTCTGATCCGCACAGGAACAAACAGATCCAGGGTTCCAGGAATCCACATAGCGTGAAGACAGGTTCAGAGTTCAAGCTCAGAGTTCAAGCAACTAGTTCAGAACGAAACACATAAATGCAGACAGGCAGACTCAGTGGTTGAGAGACAGAGACAAGACATGGTCTCAGGATAACTGCATTGAATTTTAATCCCACTTTGGAGCCACGACAAGGGATAAGACAGACACTAAAAACCTCTCAACCCACTGGCTGCCGGGGATGGGGACATGAACCTTGTAATAACTCATACTAATGACACTGAACTACAACACATCAAATAATGATCTGACCCCAATAGATGGACTGAGCCCAATACAAAGCAACAGACGCAGGTGGATAAGATGAGCGATGATTAGGAACCAGGTAGACTTAGGCAGGTGAATGAAGGGAATAATTAAGATCAGCTGTTAGGGCAGATCATGAAAATGGCAACAACAAAAAACAACAAAAGTTTTAGAAAACAGTTTTTAAAGTCGTTAAAGTTTTTTCATTTTTTTTCTAATCAGAAGGCTTTATTACTACCAGCTATTCTTGAAGAAGAGCTATAGAACTGAAAAATTCACGTCTTAATTCTGAAATTCTTACTGGTTTTGAAAAGACTTGAGTCATTCTAATACATCCATATTCTCAATAAGCACTTCTTACCATACGTGTCTATCTTTTATGATTTTGATACTGCTGCAGAATGTTCTCGGCATCATGGTCCCTTAGCTGATACTACTTATTTCTTCTATTTACAGTAAACTGGCCTGCTGAAATAGTTTCATCATTTGTACCATCCATTTTTAGAAATGGTCCTTGTTGAATAGTGTTGACTAAGCCTTGTCTTCATCACAACATGTGATTGGATTTGTCCTTTGCTCTTTTTGTGTTGACCATGAATCTTTCAAGACTGACAGGCCCAGCAGATGGGGCACACACCAAGTGGTTACATAATTAAAGATCCTGGGTAAAGGAAGACAGAGAAAAGACATGCACAGTGCAGTTAGTTAGCACTGGTTTGAAGGGTCCCTCTTATGTTGTTTTATCTGTGTAGTGAAAGACAGGAGCTTATGTGTTAGAAGATGTCAAACAATAATGATAGTGACAGGCAGTCAATACATCACTGTAAGCCAGCAGCATAATTTCAAATTTCCTTTTACTTAAACCCTATTTTAATAGTTCTAAAACCAAACTTGCAAAACACCCACACATTATTTTATTCTGGTAATTGATATAATCTTGCATTCAAAAAATTTACTGTCATTTGTAAAGCTGCAACATTTTTAGTTTAGCTTCAGCTGGAAAGAGATTCACTGGTTTGTAACCTATCTTGAAGGGGTTTAAGAGCACACAACATTTGTTGAATGATTTACATTCTCTGTAAAGTCTGCAACTCCTCAGATTTTTTTCTGATCATCACTAAAAAGAGAGGGGTTCTTCCTACTATTGGACATATTTGTGTTAGCTTAATTGGAGATTTTCACGTAACTATAGGTCCAGCAAGAATTATGTGTGTGCAATTGGCTTTTTCCACAGTTTAGTGTTTGGTTAAAAGATGAAGAACAGAGTGAAAAATAATCTAGAATCTCAATTACTGTATCCCATATAGTTATCCAAAGTATCATGGTTAAGTCAGTCATTAACAGCTTTAAAAGGATAGCAAAAGCCTTTTCTTCCACCACTCCTGGGGCATTTCTTCCCTTCCTGAGCCTTTGAAATTCTCTTGAAGCTGTTAATATACCTGCAAAAGAGACAACAAGACATCCCTCATGCCCTACAGCCTCATCCTGGTATTGAATATGCAAATGCCTTTGCTCTTTTGCCACAAATGTACCTGTAATGAGCTTGAATCTCTCATTAATTGTTCTCATCCATTGCTGTTAGAACCTGCTCTAACTAGTATCTAGTAGATAATGATGTGTGACCAGCCAGAGTCCTGATTCATTTAACCCTCATATGCGATCCCCATGCTTCAGTGTATTACATCTGAAGTGGAATGACTCACAGGACATTTTGTCTTATTTCTTTTTTACAATAATAGATAATTACCCACCCACTACCCATTTCAACTGGCACGCCTTGCTAATACCAGGTCAGACACCTTTCTACTTTTAGAACTTTCGTTGCAGGATAAGTATTTGTTGGATAATTGTAATAAGAAATAATTCCTTGGAGATAGATGGTTGCTGCAGGTTACTGCATATCCATGATTAAATTCTTATGTTCTACAGTATCTCAAAGGTTGTCTGTTAGGTGAGAATATGATGACTGTGGAGGTCATTCAACAACATTTTGAGATGATTAAATCATTGTAAAATGGATCTTCATCCTGCTGGAAATAACCAATAGATAATAGTTCTACTGTAGAAATAAAGGACATGGTCCTGAATAACATTCAAAGTAGTGTGGGCTCTGGATGGTTACTCCTGGTTGCTAAAGATAATTTGCCCCAGATCGTCATACACTTCCACTAGTTTATGCAAGACAGTATGGATCCATGTTTCCTGTTGATTATGCTAAATGCTGATCCTTTCACCTTCAAGAGTCATTGCACACAGTACCAGTTCTGATTATGTGCCACTTTGGTGTCTGTTGGAATTCTAACCTCAGTTCTTGTATCAGCCAACACAATAATATAACCAGTGTACTGCTGTTGTAGCCCACCTCCTCAGAGTTTTGATGTGCTGCCTTTTTGGAGATGGTACACTGCATACCTTAGTGGTAATGGGAGGTTGTTTGAGCAGCTGGGGCCTTTGATATTAAAAGCTTCCCATTGTTCCCTAGGCTCTGATATCAACAAAGCATTTTCTTTGACTCAGCTGTCCTCAACTGCATATTTTCTGTTTTTAAGATCAGTCTCCATCAACCAGATGGTAGGTTATGTGTACATACCCTAACAGAGCAGTTTCTGAAACAATCAGGCCAGCCTGTCTGACACTAGCAGCCATGGTATGTTCAAAGTCACTTTTTATGGCCACTTTGACCCCTGGTTTATCTTCAGCAAGTTCTCATCACACTTTCCAGATGCATAAATACCTTCAGCTTGTTTCCTAAGATTGTCTGAACCAATCTTTATTTGAATAAGCAATGTTTTACCTAATAGAGAGACAGGTTTCTAATCGTTATACAGTATAATCTCAACTAATACAAAGATATGACATGCATCCTTAGGATTTTTAATAGTATCAGTATAAGACAAAATACTGTAAAGTTCAAGTTGGAGTCATTGCCTAAGAATTAGTTTGTTTTACACTGTTTTTCACTTTATGCTGCTTCTACAAACATTTTAAACTTAAAAGAACGATGTGTCTGGCCAGTATGTAGAAAATCCTTTATATTTTGCTCTATCAATTCTTCTTTTTTTTTTAGAGCCATGAATACTGTCAGTATTTATTTAGTTCCATTTCTTTACCCCTCCACATGAAAAATTATGTTATTATTATTGAAATGTTAAAATAATATCTATCTGGGTATACAAAAGGCTTCATTTAGGTCCACATCCAGAACATGGCCTGTCAATTTGAGAGCGCCGCTTTAAACTACAAAGGGGAAAAGCTTTCTCTGACACAGTAGACAGACTTTATCACTGTTTAGTATTTACCCTAATTTTCCCCCCTATTTTGATCCTTAAATGTTGCATGTCTGCTATTTATTCCTTTCATGTTGCATACATCCAGTGCATATGTGGTCATTGGTAAATTTAAATACAAATTGATTTTAAAGGAAGAAGGGAGGATTTAAAAGTGGATGCCCTAGGCGAGGATCTCCAACTGTGGGAATCACAGAGATTAAAAGATTTTTTTTTCTTATCCTTTACATGTACATTGTGCTCACTTATCTAGAACTACAAGTGTTTCATTTCAGTTCAAGTTGTCTAAAAAATGTTTTATTTCTTAATTCATTTTAATGTAAACTTCACTGACTGTAAATCTGAGAAATAAGTTCTTTCTCAGATGCTCTGATTAAATATGTTTATAACTGCTGTGAGAGAGGTTTTGATTTTACTTTACAGCTTTAGTTAAAGATTGTAGATTTGTGAAAGAAACTGACATGACTTTCAGAGAGTTAAGAACATTCTGTGTGGAATGGCATCATCAGCATCGCGGCCACACAGAGGAACTAAGGAACAGCTGCAGTAAACACTGTAGACGGTCTCTGCTACTTTCCTCACCTCCCCTCCTCAGTTTTGTGACCTGCATACTGATCTCCAGTTTAAACCTAGAGGACATCATGTCCCAGTCCCATCCTGGTAAGAGTTCTGACACTTTGATGATCTGGAGAGGACTTATTTTAGAGCTCTCAGGTGGTGTAGTCTTTTCATCATTCACTGTCTTTTGCCTTCCGAGTGTCCAACTCAAGCCTTTCTGTTTACTATATCTTTTTCTGGTGTCTGCATTGCAGTGTACTTTTCTCCTCTTTATCAATATATATTAGTACCAGACATCTCTCTACACAACTTGGTGGAAAATGGCAATACGAAAGTGTTTCCCCAACCGTCAGTTCTATTCAGGGAAGAACAAAAGTAACATTTAAAATTTACATTTCTATTTAAATAAATCATGGTTTAGTGATATTGTAATCAAAAGCAGATCTTTTAATGTTTTATGTAGGACAAAACATTAAACATATTTCATTACACTAGTCAGTAATTCAGCAGTGCCTATTATTACAACTTTATTTAGGAAAAGCTTTTTTTTTTTTTTCACTTTATTTGGACGTTTCCAATTCACAACTAACTTTCATCTTAAGGCACTTAAGGGTTAGGTCTATGACATTAGGAGCAGTTTAACCAAGTATAGTTTATCCATTTTTAAATATTCCAATATTCAAAGACAGTTTCTGCCCCCAGGCTTGTAAAAAAGACAATCACCTGAAATCTTCACCTTGACTGCACTGGTGAGGCAGAAATCCTCTGTCTAGAAATAGGCAGTTAATTCCCTGCATCCAACTACTCACTGACTGTGTGTTTTAAAATATTTTGTAGCAAAAGCATAAATCAATCATCTTTTGTTGTTGGTGTTTCATACAGTTCTCCATGAATAGTTTAGTAAGGAGTTTTCTGTTATGCTACTGTGCGACTTTTGACCAAGGACACAACGACTGAGACGGACAGAGCAGGTATTCGAACCATCAATCCTCTGTCTGCAGAAAAAACTCTTGCCTCCTACACCACCGGCATCCCAAATATACTTCTGTACTTGCCTTGCCTCGCTTGATCAGAAGACACTAAAAAAAATGCAAAATTGCACATCAAAATTGTCTTGGTATGTTTTTTTAGGATTCAGATGTTTTATAATAATAATAACTCTCAAAAAAATATTATATGGCTAAAGTATTTCTCCTCATGTAGTCCTATTCACAAAAGTTTGACAGTCCTTTAACAAAATTTTTACAAGCTGCATAGACAACTCGGAGAGATTTGCAGTTTATCTGTGTTTTGCACAATACAAGCCTTACTCAAAAGTCTTGCACAAATGTCTTTCTCACTGATATTCTGCTTGTGGTTGACCTTATAACCAATCACAGGCTGATGCCCTGCATCAAGTGGCTTTGTATGACCATAGGCGACTTCTTTTTTTCTGCTGGAGTAGCAAATATTTGAATTTATAGAGTCGGTAAAACAACCAAGTGCTTTCAGTTAGTTGCACATGGTGTTCTCTTTTGTTAATCTCCGTGGACATACATGCTCCTGTTTAACATTTTGGTTTTTACAAAATAAGAACTCAGGAACATGTCAGATGCTCTTCATCTTGAATAAAATTAAATTTAAAACCTTGTAATGGCAAGATTAGTATTTGCAAATGCAGACTGAGGCATTTTTCTTGCAATATTGAACAGATATCAAGGTTGTAGCTACTTTAAATCAGTGTTAATGATCATTCTAAATAAGAATTAGATTTTGGTTCTGTGCACACAAGTTGCACTAAATAATTTTCAGAGTTAAACTCTGCTTTGAAAGAGGAAAAAGGAAAATGCCTTGTATTTTTGTTTAAGGTAGGAAGAATGTATGCTCAGCATCAGCTTCCCAAAAACAAAAAAGTCCTATGCACAAAGAGCTGTACTATAATGTACCACCAACCTTTGTGAGAGGCTCTTGTCTGTCTTGTCTTTTTC
The DNA here is from genome assembly GCF_000732505.1 of Cyprinodon variegatus. Taxonomy (NCBI): domain Eukaryota; kingdom Metazoa; phylum Chordata; class Actinopteri; order Cyprinodontiformes; family Cyprinodontidae; genus Cyprinodon; species Cyprinodon variegatus. The sequence continues at coordinate 557,729 of NW_015150820.1, forward strand.
TTTTTTTTCCCTGCACTATCCAACTTTTATATAGTCCTGTTTTGTACTCACATTTCTTTCCTTACTTTTGTTAAGGTAAGAGTTAAGACAATTTGAAGCATAATCAAACCCAAAAGAATATTTACAGGCCTATGGTTTAATGCCACTGCATAGCTTGTTATTAGAAGATAGGAAAAACTACTGAGGGTTTGGGTGTTTTTCCTCGCTTTAAGATTCTCTGTGGCTGTCACAGGAAAGCCAAATGGCTGTAGCACGTAGAAAGTATGATTAATTAGTCGAGTGGAACAAAGGCAAAGTGGTCTCATACCCTTTTTTAAGTGCTATTTAAAAGCAAACACACTAGAATTAATGGACTTTGATCCCATTCTCACATTTAGGAGCTATTTGTCAGGTTAAAATGCAAGACTGGATTCTGATTACCTTATCCCTGTGTTCACAGGCTGATACATCTGACAAAATTTGGCATAAAATAGAGCAGCTAGGAGTAGGTTATAAAGACGCTGGATAAAAGCTTGTGCTTTTACCCAGAGATAGAAGACCAAGTTTCAAAGCCAATCCTGTCTATTTGGCTTGTCAGAAGTCTAGTGATGATCTACATTGGTTTTCACATGAAGTGAGCTGTCTTTAGTGCTGAAACCATGGTGTTTAGATTGTCCGGGGAATATGGGTAACTGTCTCTTTATCACTGCAGTAATCTAGTACTTCATGGCCTCAAGGTACTGCAAATCTTTCTTTGTCCTGCTCCTTTATCATACCAGATTATTGAAAAGCTATGCATAGAAATAAATTTAAATGTTCTCAAGAGAATAGAAATACTTCAGTATTAAAGTTTTTTCTTAGAAGAATCAATTAAAATTGTTTAAACAAAGGCCCACTACATTATTCTTTCTCAAGAATATATATATATATATATATATATATATATATAT
>NW_015150820.1:559716-567342 GCF_000732505.1 Cyprinodon variegatus
CGGCCAAAATCCCAACATCGTGCATCCCTAGTAACAGTCACAATAGTCTGCTTGTGAAAGCAAGTCTGTCTGTCATCTAGATTGGCAAAAAGGAATCTGCAAGTTAGAATGGTTATCTAATAAAATATTAAAAATTGTATATTTGTGGAGCAAAACTTAAGCAAGCAATTTGCAACAACTAAAAAGTGCAGAGACAGCAGAGAAATAAACAAATTAGCAGTGATAGCTAATGCAATTCCTCCTGGGATGAAGGATATTACCCTAATATAATACCCTAATATCTTTTTTAATTTAGGATACATATTAGATAAACATTTTTCCATTAATAGATACATTCATTATTTGAACTCTTCATTTTGTATAACCATGTTTACTTTGTCTTTAAAATTAGGTCATTCCAAGCAATTAAGTTTAAAAATAAAAGTAAACCTATACGTTGAATATAGTTTCTTCCCAACACTGCTTTATATTTTTACTGGAAGTCTTCACAACAAATAGTTGCTCCTATATAACTAGTTTGTTTTGAACCCTGATCGACTTCTCTTTCATCAGAATGTGGGTGTTTTGTTCAATATTTAGCTTTTGCCGCATAAATATAAAATCCCTGAATTATGAATAACTATAACACAAGAGATATTGCTCTTTTGAAAACACGCAGTCTACATGAGGAAGTCTTTGGGCAGGCAGAGCAGTTCATTCAAACTGAATAGTATACTAGTGTCTGCTCCTAAATGAGCTGGGAGAGTTAGCCAGGGTAAGAGAGTTGTGAGCATCTCTGATCACATTGTTGCCCTTTTGACATGGTCCTGAATCCGCAGAGAAAAAAAAGATGAATGGACTGACTGCATGATTGTGACTTTGTGATACAAAATGGTTTTATTACTTTTGACAGATTTCAATTTATTCAAAAGGTCTCAATATGAAGGATGGATTTATCATATAAATAAACCCTTACAATTGTATTGCAATGTAAGTTTTGGAGAAATCAGACCTTTTATTACTTTTGTGATATTTAGTGCATGTTCCTCTCTAAACTGACTTGAGTTGTAAATGAGTCTCTAATAATGAGTTCAAAATCCAAATTCAAAATCAGAAATTTTCCTTATTTGCTGAAAGCCTTTGTTAAGAATATTATAGTTATCACAGACATTAGTCGGTACAAAAATTAAATACATGTTATGTGTTCTTTGTTGTTTTTCCTGATTAGTCCCAGGTGGTTCTGTTTTTAAACAGACTTAATTAGTTATAGACTTAGATCTTTAACATTTGTTTTTTTTGTTTGACTGTGGAAAATAAACTTTTCTGCCTGATTCACCTCTTTTCAACAATCATTATGTGGATTAATTGGTGCTTGTAAAGGAAATTAACCGATTAGATATGAAAACAGATTTCTTTACCCTTCTCACTGTGAGCTTTGTGATAATCTGGACACAAGTGATTCTGGACACCAGTTTCAATCATCCACACTCCCAGTGGACCCTCTGTGGAGCAGTAGAGAAACATAAATTGACAAAGGAGTGTATACTGTAGTTAGATAAAGAGTAGAAGTACAGCATGGCTGTGTTAACACAATGTTGATGAGCTCCTTGTTTAAAATGACTGATTAGACACCTCTCGTCTTTGGCTTCCTGAAGTCTTGTTAACCTAATTTATATGCGAAAGGTGTCTAATGTCTGTCTAAAACAAACTGTCATTTTAAATGTTTGCTAGTGTTATCACATACAGTGCAACACTCCTCCTGATGTCTCACTTTCAGTCTGCTCACATGCTAGAAGTCATCCATTCAGATCACATTTCTCCCACACCTCCCAGTTGCTGGTGGATTTATGATAATTGAACTATGCAGTCAAACAGTGAACATTTTTCCTCAGATTCTGAGATTTAATGCTGTTTTTGGAGAGGACTGGTTCAGCATCTCATCCACAGGAAGAATGTAAATATTTATAAAAGGATTTGTAAAAAGGTATTTTAGCAACTTAAAATGTTATTCCTTAGTTTGACTGAATATTTTCCTGCATATTCTATGCAGTGTTACATGCTTATACGTGGAACTGGCCTTAGGCAGTTGGTATATATAATGAATAGAGAAAAAAATCTGTATTTTATCTGCCAATTAACAATCAGACATAATTAAGGTGAAAGCAGCCAGATTTGTTCTCATTCTGATTGGTTGGTGCATCTGCATGTGAAACCGGTGGTCTTAAAGGTTTGCATAATAAAGACAAAACTTATAACAAATCTATCTCCCTAAAAAGTCCATTATTATTATATGTACATGGAAAAACTTGTGGGCTGCACAGTTATGCAGTTTGTAGCACTGCTGCCTTGCAGCGAGAAGTTTTCTGGTTTTGATTGCCAGCCCAAGTTATTTCTGCATGGAGTTTGCATATTCTCCCCCTGCATGAGTGGGTTCTCTCCGGGTACTCCGGCTGCTTTCCATAGCCCAGAAACATGACAGTTAGTTTAATTGGCTTCTCTAAATTGACCTTAGTTGTGAGTGTGTGTGTATCGGTGTATGTCTCTGTGAGTCTCTGTGTTGCCCTGCGATGGACTGCCGACCTGTCCAGGGTGTACATGGCCTCTTGCCCACTGCGACTCTGACAGAACAAGCGGGACAAGATGGATGGAAAACTGTGTTTTTTGGGTTTTTTTTCTCCAGTCAGTGAATCAATTTAATTCAATCATAGTGGATAGTCTATAACTTTGTGGGTCTTTAACAAAGCCCGCAATACAAAAACCATTCCTAAAACCACAGAAGCGTACTAATCTGATTCTATCTACATTCTGTGATGCATTTTCTTCTTAAGCAGAAAGACATTCATCTTATTTTGTCTCATTTTACTTGGAAACGTAGTCTTTGGATCATTTACATATATAGTTTTTGTGTGTGGGTGTGTGTCTGTGTGTTTTTTTTATTTTTCTTAAATTTGATCTAGTACTGTAAAGCCCTTGGCGGCTAAGTGGTAATTTCACTGCGTCTTTTTTTCTTGTGCATAACTATTTTTTGAATTTCCACTAGAATATTCACATTACAAAAAAAGGGCAGTACATACTTTACTAAATATGTAACCTTTCTGTTCTTGTCATTCAACATTGCCAATGAATTTGCAAGAAATTTTCAAAAAAACTATGATCTTCCTTTGATCATGCATGCTTTTATTTCTATCAAGGGAGTCCTGTTTTAGGCATTGGCTTGAAACATATTGAGGGGCCTTGTTGGTTTAAAGGTCTCTGACCCAGTCACAGTGCATTTGCTATGTAAGAATCTCTAGAAATACTGTTGTAGAAGTAGCTATAATTGATTTTAACCTTTATAACCACCAGCATTGTTCTGCTTATGTTCAGCAAACAACATGAATGTGTTTTGAAATAAACGCATGAAGTAGTTAAAGTAATCTGCCCACAGATTTGTTATATTCGTCAGATTTGGTTTCCTTCTTTCAGTGCGTTTATAATACAGCCAGTAAGTTTTATTGTTTGTTCTTTAGTTTGTTTTTTTGTATTTTTATTTTTTTGTGAATACAATATATTGTCTACTATCTTGACTTCTCTTAAAAACAATCACAAGTCAATTTGTGGAATTGGCCACCCTACAGACAGCAGACCTTTAGACCTAGGTTCATCAAAAGTGGTTGACTGTTGAGGGATTTTTGACTGCTCTAAATCTTCTGTCCCATGACAACACCACCCTGGGTGAAAGTACCCTGTTGGAAGAGCATATCAGTATGCTGCTGTAAAAATAGGAAGAAGTTATAGAGGTTTACTGACAATTAGAAGGAACCGATAAGTGGTATGTGATTAATCCTGCTTAAGTCAATACATTAGTCTTTGCAATATTACAAAAATTCAGAGCTGCATAATGTTAAAGTGAGTTCAAGACTAAAATAAACAATGATATGGACAAGATTTTCTGTGACATATTGCCATTTTTGCAGATCTTGATTGTTTCATTTAAGTATGTGTTTAGAAAATTATTTAAGGTAGATTTCTTGTTTTGTATGAAAAATAAGTGATTTGCTTCTTGTGAATATTGGTAAGATTATGTTTCTATTTGGGTGATGTTGAAAGGTGTTTCAAGGTTGCTGATTTTTTTTTTCTTTCAGTTTTTATAGACAAATCTATACTTACTGTTCCAAAGAAGATTTTTCATATTCCACCAATGCTTATTTAAGTGAAATGATAGTGTAAGACAGTTTTCTTTTTTTCAGTTCATCATGTGCAACTAAAAATGACTGGAAAAGTGTTTCTGTTCTTTATGAAGTTTGCGGTTTGTGTAGCTTTGCACAATAAGGCTGTGATAACACAGACAGCAGGGTGATACCGAGGAGACCAGCTGAGTGCATAATGGAGATCTAACAGGTTGTCAGTGAAATTATACCTTTACAGCTTTTTTACTGTGAATATCATGAATTATGACAAATATCTGTTAGTGAAAATATAAATTCACCTAGTTAACAAAAGGGTGAGAATGGCTTTTAATCACAAACTGGCTTAAAACAGAGATAACCAGATATTTGATTAATATTTTTATGAATATATTTTGACATCTATCTAGGTGTCTGCCACATTGGCAGCTCACTCTAGAGCAAGCTGTAGTGGGTTATTGCTTTATTTTTAGGTACATGGACCGGTGTATTATAAGTCAGATGCAAATCACTGACCAACCCGTTTAGGTATTAGCCTTGTGACAATAAGTCTAGCTAATAATTTTTAACGTTCAGTTCTAAATACTTTGAAGTTAAGGTTAGTAGATAGCAGCAGGGACTTGAGTCATAGTACATGTTTTGTTTTAACAGCGGTCTATAACTGCCCTGACACAGACAGGATGTGGAATATGGGTGTTATAAAATATATGCAGCATTTTGCTGCAAACACTGAAGGACCTTGGTTTCCTTAAGAAATACAATCTGCTCCGTCCCTTCTTGTAGTCGGCTTTACAATTGTTTTGCTAGTTTAGCCTGTTGTCTGTGTGAAAACCAAGGTATTTATACTCCTTCACCACCACTTTATCTCCAATAGTGGTAATAGTGATTGACATGTCACTGTTTCTGTTAAAATCTAAGATCGTTTGGGCAGCAACTAATGATTATTGAGATAATCTATTACTCTATTGATTATTTTTCCGATTACCATAATAATCGGGTAGCAAAAGATTCTTTGCTAATATTTTATAGAATTAAACAAGTTAAAAGTAAAAAATCCACCTGTGGAGATCTGGATTAAGCATATTGAAAGATAATTTTTTTTTAATCTTAAATGCAACATTTCATTTTGTTTTTTATTTTTTTTAACAATTCCTGTATAATTACTGGTCTAAGTGGGTCGCTCTGTCAGTGAAAGGCATATTTTAGAGTCAGTATTCTCCAGTGTTTTCCAACAATTAATCAATTATTTAATTAGTTGACCTTTATTTCAATAATGAATTAATCATGTTTTCAGCTCTAAAAACTATTTACCTTGTTTTATTCACATTCAGGATGAGATGGTTGTTTTCACACCATTCCACAAAGCAGTCCACGTGTCTGTGTACACAACTTCTTGATAATCTCTGATACACCAGACATCCTTCATAAAGCACATCATAATTAACACTCTAAAATAGGCTTGTCATCATGACAGAGGTGCAATGTGTTGCTCCCTTAATATACAGTATTTTATCTGGCTCCTCTATGGTGAACACATATCGGTTAAATTAATATCGAATGTCTTCTGCAGTGTCATGCATTTGAAAAGTCTCTGTAGTTAAAATGCTCTTTGTAATTTCATAGCTGTTGTTTTCATCGGGTAGAACAGAAAATGATGAATTGCAGTAAATTTGTTCATCTAATTTATCAACAGATTTTAGCTTTGCTTTAATTTTACTTCTTACCCACCACCACCTTCTTTGCTGAATCTGAAAGGCATCACCCTTTACTTCAGAGAATCCATGTCTTCATTTACATCTTGGAAAATAATGAGTAAGATTTTCTCTGGGGGGCTAACTTTGCAATTATGGCAATTCTGAGGACTGAGATATGGGCTTGATTGCAGCAGAAGAAATTTTAATCTGATTATCTTTAAGGTACAGAAAAAAAAAACATATTGAACCACATTGTCTTTCTGTGATGCAGTTGTGGAGCAACATTTTTGAAATTGATACAAAGAGTGAATTAACTTCTTACGGGTCTCTATAGGAAATATCGTTTTCTTTTTAAATGCCCTCTTAATAATTCTGCTCTTTTTCCTCTTCTTTTTAAACTCTTTGTTGGTAATGAAAATTACTTGCTTTAAGTATTCTATTAAAAAATGTCACCTTCCACACTAAAGAGTGTTGTGTTTTGCACACCTAATCAACTCCCAGTTATGGTATTTAATGATCTGATTAGGTTAAAATGTTCAAAATGGTCACATGGGATAGACTGAAATTAGTCAAATGTGATCACCTGCCAATATTCCTGTTTTTACCCAATTAGGATGGACATAATCATCCCTCAGAATTTACAACAGATTTCAAAGGGTTTGGAAAATAATAAAAATCTTTTGTTAAAAAATATATTTGAGTAGTTGCAACAAAATATTCAAGTAAATTGGTTAGGTATCTTTAAAGAATCGTACATGTTACTTTTTTTTCCTAAAAATAAAATAGTAAAAACCAAAGAAACTGGATAAGATTTAGATGTTGGATCAGCAAGATTATCCAGTACGAATATGTTTTCTTAATAGACACAGTAATTAATTTAACTGTTTAGCAGATGATAATAGACCTCTGCTAGGGTAGGAAGGTGTTTCTTTAAGCAAGACATTTTTGGATATGTAATGACATTTTCTGGCATAAGAAAAAAAAAAGATTGGATTTCTTACTAATTAGATTTGCTGGTAACACAAAAATGAATCCTACAATATTTCATAATAGCCCAGTGCAACAACAGAACAGCTTTAGTTTAATCAAGAGAACAGAGACAAAAACAGGGGGAAAAAATATCCTATTAGAAAATTTTGTAAAGCTCGATTTATCCCTGAATGTTCAATCAATGCAGAGAGTACACAGTGACCCAAGGTTTTATTTGTATTATTACTTTTATGTTGTATATTTCTACCTGCAATTAGACCACCAAATGGTTACTTTACAAGCAGCATTTCACAGTATTGAATCTCTAAGAACGCGATTCAAAAACAGATATGAGTTGATAAAAGTCAAGGTCTGTGTATGTGGAATATAAATGTTCCACATTTTACTCAAGATAATGTGAAAAAAATGAAAGACAGTTATTAATCAACATAGGATTCAATCAAAATATGTGATAAAACAGCAGAATGCACATATTTATGTGAATTCTACTGAATTTTGTAAATATCTTTTTTTTTCTCTGACAAACATTGCCATTGAAAAAAGTAATCATCCAAGCACAACATATAGGGTGCAATCAATTGTAGAGCTCTGCAGCCTCTGAGTTTTATTTTATATACACACAGCATCAGGGCCATGCCATATTGATTTCAAACGGTTTTTGGTTTTTCAGGATGGAATGTGTAAAAATTCCCTCAAATACACACACACATATATTTTATAATTTTTTTACAAACACACACATATATATATATGTATGTATGTATATATATATATATATATATATATATATATATATA